>NC_089259.1:35495026-35798056 GCF_963930625.1 Muntiacus reevesi | reverse complement strand
TGGAGAAGGAAATGGGAACCCACTGCATTGTTCTTGCCTGGAGAATCCCAGTGATGGAGGAGCCTGGAGGGTTTCCGTCTATGGGGTCACACAGAGTCAGACAAGACTGAAGTGACTTAGCAGCAGCAGCAGCATATAACAACAGGGTATCTTGTTCGAGGGTATGTTTCTCTTTTTAATAGGAACCCTGACTATTCCTGCTGTCTTAAGATGTATGATGTGAGAGTGGGTCTGCTAAGACTTTCCTATTGTTCAGTTCAGTTCAGTCGCTCAGTCGTATCCGACTTTTTGAGATCCCATGTTTCGTAGCATGCCAGACCTCCCTGTCCATCACCAACTCCCGGAGTTTACTCAAACTCATGTCCATCAAGTCAATGATGCCATCCAGCCGTCTCATCCTCTGTCATCCCCTTCTCCTCCTGTCCCCAGGAAACTGAAAAAGTATAGAAGACCTGAAAAAGTATAAGTAGATAAGACTAGCAGTGAGGGACTCTCTGCCCCCTTCTGATGTAAATGTCAGAAGCATACCCTACCCCTTTGTCACTGTAATAAAACTCTGCTACACAAATATTTTGAGTGATCAAGCCTCATCACTGGTTCCAAAGATAAATTCTCTTCATCACAGTTGAGGAATCTGACTCTCTTCACCATAAGCTATCAATTGGTTATGCCCAGGAGCAATGAGAGAAGGGGGTAGAATTGTCCATCAGGGTTCTTACTCCTGTTCATGGCCTCACCCCGCCCCCCAAATTTTTCTGTTGTCACTTCCTCTGACCAACATTTTTGACCCTGTTTCCCTAATTTAATTACATGATTGTATAATCATAAGGGATTTGATTTAGGTCATACATGAATGAACTAGTGGTTTCCCTACTTTCTTCAATTTAAGTTTGAATCTTGCAATAAGGAATTCACCATCTGAGCCACAGTAAGCTCCCAGTCTTGTTATTGCTGACTATATAGAGCTTCTCCATCTTTGGCTTCAAAGAATATGATCAGTCTGATTTCAGTATTGATCTTCTGGTGATGTCCACATGTAGAGTCTTTTATTGTGTTCATGGAAGAAGGTGTTTGTTATGACCAGTGAGTTCTCTTGGCAAAACTCTGTTAGCCTTTGCCCTGCTTCATTTTGTACTCCAAGACCAAATTTTCCTGCTACTCAAGGTATATCTTGACTTCCTACTTTTGCATTCCAGTTCCCTATGATGAAAAACATATCTTTCCTGGGTGTTAGTTCTAGAAGGGCTTGTAGGTCTTCATAGAACCATTTAACTTCAGTTTCTTCAGCATTACTGGTTAGGCATTATTGGTTGGGGCATAGACTTGGATTACTGTGATACTGAATGGTCTGCATTGGAAACAAACAGAGATAATTCTGTTGTTTTTGAGATTGCACCCAAGTATTGTATTCCCGACTCTTTTGTTGACTGTGAGGGCTACTCCGTTTCTTCTAAGGGATTTTTGCACACAGTAGTAGATTCAGTGGCCATTAAATTCGCCCATTTCAGTCTATTTTAGTTCATTGATTCCTAAAATGTCAATGCTCACTTTTACCATATCCTGTTTGACCACTTTCAATTTACCTTGATTCATGGACCTAATGTTCCAGGTTTCTACTCAATATTGTTCTTACAGCATTGGACTTTACTTTCATCACCAGTCATATCTACACCTGGATGTTGTTTTCACTTTGATTTCATCTTTTCATTCTTTCTGGAGTCATTTCTCCACTGTTCTCCAGTACCGTATTGCACACCAACCAACCTGGAGAGTTCATCTTTCAGGTCATATCTTTCTGCCTTTTCATACTCTTCATGGGGCTCTCAAGGCAAGAACACTGAAGTAATTCACCATTCCCTTCTTCAGTGGAACACGTTTAGTTAGAACATTCCACCATGACCCATCCTTCTCAGGTGGCTCTACATGGCATGGTTTGTAGTTTCATTGAGTCAGGCAAGGCTATTGTCCATGTGATCACTTTGATTAGTTTTCTGTGATTGTTGTTTTCATTCTATCTGCCCTCTGATGGATAAGGTTAAGACACTTACGGAAGCTTCCTGGTGGGAAAGACTGACTGTGTGGGGAACTGGGTCTTGTTCTTATGAGCTCATGCTCAGTAAATCTTTAATCCAATTTTCTGTTGGGAAAATTGGATTAAAGATTTTCCTGGTGGGAAAGACTGAATGTGTGGGGAACTGGGTCTTGTTCTGATGAGTCCATGCTCAGTAAATCTTTAATCCAATTTTCTGTTGATGGGTGTAGCTGTGTTTCCTCCTTGTTATTTGATCTGAGATCAAACTACGGTAGGGGCAATGAAGAGAATGACGACCTCCTTCAAAAATTCCAGTGCCTCCACTGTCACATCCAGTGCCACTAACCCTGCAGCAGGCCACCACCAACCCACGCCTCCACTGGAGACTACTGAACACTCACAAGTAAGTCTAGGTCAGTCTCTTTTGGGGTCACAGCTTCTTTCTCCTGGGTCCTGGTGTGCCCAAGTTTTTGTTTGTGCCCACCGAGAGTCTGTTTCTCCAGTCCTGTGTAAATTCTGTAATCAAATCCCACTAGCCCCCAAAGTCAAATTTCCTGGGGGTTATCAGTTCCTTTGCCAGACCTGCAAGTTGGGAAATATATTGTGGGTCATAGAATTTTGCAAGAATTTATTTGGTATAATTGTTCTGCAGCTTATGGGCCATCTGCTTTGTGTCTCTATGGTAGGATTAATGGAGACCTCCTCAAACAGGGCTTATGTCACATGCTGTGTGACTCAGTTCAGATGCACCCAGAGCCCCTGCCCCTGAAGCAGGCCGCCGCTGACCTGTACATCTGCAGGAGACACTAAAACACTCAAAAGCAGGTCTTGCTCCATCTCCAAGACCATCCCCAGAAAAATAAATGCAAAAAGGCCAAATGGTTGTCTGAGGAAGCCTTACAGATAGCTGAGAAAAGAAGAGACACTAAAGTCAATGGAAAAAAAGGAAAAAAATTTCCCATTTGAATCCAGCACTCCAAAGACTAGCAAGGAGAGACAAGAAAGTCTTCCTCAGTGATCAATGCCAAAAAAAAAAAAAAGAAGAAAACAATAGAACAGGAAAGACTATAGATCACTTCAAGAAAATTCGAGACACCAAGAGAACACTTCATTCAAAAATAGGCACAATAAAAGAAACGATATGGACTTAACAGAAGCAGAAGATATTAAGAAGAGGTGGCAAGAATACACAGAAGAACTATACAAAGCAATCTTCATGACCAGTAACCACGATACTGTGATCACTCACCTAGAGTCACACATCCTGGAATGTGAAGTCAAGTGGGCCTTAGAAAGCATCACTATGAATAAAGCAAGTGGAGGTGATGAAATTCCAGTTGAGCTCTTTCAGTTCCTAAAAGATGATGCTGTGAAAATGCTGCCCTCAATATGCAAACAAATCTGGAACACTCAAGAGTGGCCAGTGGACTGGAAAATGTCAGTTTCCATTCCAGTCTCAAACAAAGGCAATGCCAAAGAATGATCAAACTATCCCACAATCGTACTGATTTCACATACTACCAAAGTAATGCACAAAATTCTGCAAGCCTGGTTTCAACAGTACATGAACCATGAATTCCCAGATGTTCAAGATGGGTTTAGAAAAGGCAGAGGAACCAGAGATCAAATTGCCAAACATCTGCCAGATCACTGAAAAAGCAAGAGACTTCCAGAAAAACATATACTTCTGCTTTATTGGCTATGCCAAAGCCTTTGACTGTGTGGATCACAACAAACTGTGGAAAATTCTTAAAGAAATGGGACTACCAGACCACCTTTACCTGCTTCCTGAGAAATGTTGAGTGCAGGTCAAGAAGCAGCAGTTAGGACCAGACATGGAACAACAGCCTGTTACCAAGTTGGGAAAAGAGTAAGTCAAGGTTGTATATTGTCACCCTGCTTATTTAAATTATATGCAAAATAATACATCATGCAAGATGCCAGGCTGAATGAAGCACAAGTTGGAATCAAGAATGCCAGGAAAAATATCAATAACCACAGATAGGCAGATGACACCACATACACAGCAGAAAGCAAACAAAAACTAAAAAGCCTCTTGAAGAAAGTGAAAGAGGAAAGTGAAAAAGCTGGTCTAAAACCCAACATTCAAAGAACTGATCAACTTAAACTTAGCATTTTAATTTTCTATCTGTATTGCTATGCTTTATATTTGGTTACTGCAAAATATAGATACTGAGCTACTATATGCTTAAAAACAAGTTTTTCATCTAACTGGTAAATAATAAATTGTATTTATTTCATGAATAATTAAAAAAAAAAAAAGGTCATTGTATCTGTTCCCATCACATCATGACAAATAGATGGGGAAACAATGGAAACAGTGACAGACTTTATTATCTAGGGCACCAAAATCACTGCAGATGGTGACTGAAGCCATGAAATTAAAAGATGTTTTCTCTTTAGAAGAAAAGCTATGAACACCTTAGACAGCATATTAAAAAGCAGAGATATTACTTTGCCAACAAAGGTCCAGTTAGTCAAAGCTATGTTTTCTTTCAGTAGTTATGGATGGATGTGAGAGTTGGACTATAAAGAAAGCTTAGTGCTGGAAAATTGATGCTTTGGAACTGTAGTGTTGGAGAAGACTCTTGAGAGTCCCTTTAACTTCAAGGAAACCAAACTAGTCAATTGTAAAGAAAGTAGTCCTGAATATCCATTGGAAGGACTGATGCTGAAGCTGAAACTCCAGTACTTTGACCACCTGTTGCCAAGAACTGACTCCTTGCAAAAGACCCTGATGCTGAGAAAGATTGAAGGCAGGAGGAGAAGGGGATGACAAAAGATGAGATGATTGGATGGCATCACTGAGTTGATCAATATGGGTTTGAGCAAGCTCTGTGAATTGGTGATGGACAGGGAAGTCTGGCGTGCTGCAGTCCATGGGGTCACAAATAGTTGGACACAACTGAGTGACGTAACTGAACTGAACTGAAAAGAGTAGATGTTGAAAGTTCTCATCACAAGAAAAAATTATAAGTATGTGATGATGGGTGTTAAACTCAGTTTTGTAATCATTTCACATATCAAATAATTACAGTGTATACCTCAAACTTATATAATATTATACATCAATTTGGCTTCCTTGGTGGTTTAGACAGTAAAGAATCTGCCTGCAATGTAGGAGATCTGGGTTCAATCTCTGGATCAGGAAGATCCCCTGAAGATGGGAATGGCAACCCACTCAAGTATTCTTGTCAGAATTCCATGAACAGAGTAGCCTGGCCTGATACAGTTCATGGGGTTACACCACACACACACACACACACACATACACACACACACTCACACACACACACACACACACACACACACACACACACACACTATATACATCAATTTTATCTTAATAGAAGTTAAAAATAAAATACAATTATCAGATGACAGATATATTTAATGCTTTTCTCTACTGAATTCCATAAGTACTATGAGAATAAATATATGAGTTTTAAATTACTTTGCATTAAAAGCATCTTCCAGCATTTTTTAAAATATAAAATTTCAAGATGTAAAAGTAAAATATTACAGACTTATCTATGATAGAAACAGTAAAAAATAGCTTGGACAAAAAAAAAAAAGAAGAAGAAGAAGAAGAAAAGTAATCCTACAATTAATCAGACTGGGAAGACAGAGAGATAAAACCAATTTCAAAGAGTAACCATTGTTTTTCCCAAAGTCGTGAAACTATTGTAGAATACCTTAAATGCCCCCCCCCTTTTTTTTCTTTTTCTTTTGAATGATTGCTGCTTTTTTTTTTTTTTTTTTTTAACCAATGAAGCCCCAAGTATACTTGGCTATTTTCATGTATTTGAATACTCGATTGTTAATCTGCCATTGCCTTAGGATAGCACCAATACTAATTAACCTGTTCTTCCTACACTCTCCTCAGGAACAGCCTTCTTATTTCCTACATTCCTCAGAACACTCCAAAATAAATCAACTCTTTAAAAAGAGGCTTCGCTTCATCTTCTTCCAGAATGGCATTCCACATGTCTTCTTCAAATATGTCATGTGCTGCAAAACAATAAATACAAGTTTGTTAAACTGCAAGTCTGATCCTGGTGGTTGATTGCTGCTGCTACGTCGCTTCAGTCGTGTCCGACTCTGTGCGACCCCATAGACGGCAGCCCACCAGGCTCTCCCGTCCCTGGGATTCTCCAGGCAAGAATACTGAAGTGGGTTGCCATTTCCTTCTCCAATGCATGAAAGTGAAAAGTGAAAGCGAAGTCACTGAGTCGTGTCCAACTCTTAGCGACCCCGTGAACTGTAGCCTACCAGGCTCCTCCGTCCTCGGAATTTTCCAGGCAAGAGTACTGGAGTGGGGTGCCACTGCCTTCTCCAGTGACTGATTAAGCTTTATCAAAAGAGTCATTCCTGGAAATTCCTGATGGTCCAGTGATTAAGACTAGATCCTTCACTGCCCTGGACCAGGTTCAGTCCCTGGCCAGGGAACTAAGATCCTGCATACTGTGTGGCAAAGCCCAAAATATAAAATAAAAATTAATTTTCATTATTTCCATAAATGTTAAGATCCATGCTGAGGTAAGTTAGGCACAGATAGACCCAGAGAGAGACAAACTCTAAAAGCCGTTACTGGGTGGTTGCATTAGCAGAGGTGGGGGTGTGAGTGGGAGTGACATTGATGAAAATAGGTCAAAAGTACAAACTTCCAACTCTAAAATAAATACACCCTAAGGATATAATGTACAGCATAGTGATTTTTATATATTTGAAAGTTGTTAAGAGAACAGATCTTAAAGATCTTCTCACAAAAAAAAAAATAAATAGGGTAACTATATGAAGTAAGTGAGGTCAATTAAATTTACTGTGGTGATCATTTTAAAATATATACAAATATTGAATCAGTAACTTGTTCACTGGATTATATTTCAATTTTATATCTATCTTATAGAGGAAATTATGGGGGGGTTTTTTTGTTTTGTTTTGTTTTGTTTTTTGTTTTTTTTTTTTTTTTTTTGCCAAGGCAGTTAGACAAATGTGTTATTTCACCACAACTGGTAATGATATCTCCAAAGCAGATAAGACACTTTCAGTTATGTATTTGAATTGCTATATAGCAAAAATTTAACACTTCACATCTTAAAACAAGAAAATTTTCATCATCTCTTCTGATTCTGTGGCCTGACTTGGATTAGCTCTTGTTGGACGGGGCTGCACTCATTTGGAAGTTTGTGGGGTAGAACAGGTACAATGGCGCAGCTGGGACACGGATATAAAGGAGTCAGCTGGAAAACTCCTCTCCACAGTCACACAACTCTCTACCTTACCTCAAGTCCTGTGGCTGGACTTAAACAATACTTCAAAAAGGGATAAACAAGAGATGCCAGACTTTCTCAACATGAAAGAGAACTACATAGCAGCATTAGTAGAGGAGACATGATTTATTGGGGGACCATCTTTGGAAATTAGCCACCATGGTCCTCCCACTGATTACTAATAATTCAGTATGCTCGTATATGCCAAGAACACTCACCGCCAAATTTTCCTTCTTTTATGCCATTAGGTTTAAAATTCCTTCATTGCAATCAGGCCCAGTTACAGATAAGTTTTCTTAAGTGGGATTCCTCTTTAGCAGATCTATGATCCAAAGAGAAGTTACCTGCCTCCCCACTTTTTACCCAACATAAAATGGTGAGATAACACAGGGAACAGAAGAACCAGGATAGACATTTGTATTCAAAAGGTGCAAGGGGGTGTAGAAAATTATACCAGACACTAATTTGCAAGTACTCTAAATCTAGAAAAATGCACACAGAGTAAAGACTCACTATTAAGAAGGTAAGGAATGTCTATTGATCGTGTCCCAGTTTTGTGGCTCTTGGTTCTACTCTCCAAGTCATCCTTCATTTTCTATTAAAAAGAAAAAAAAAAAAAAAAAAGGCCCATGTTTGGAACTGAGCAGCTCTTTCAGTTTGCTTCCTATCAAAATCTTAGTTGCTTAATAAAATACCTATTTTTTTTTCTTTCACACACTCCATGGGTGAACAAATCAAACTGGGAAGTTTTCTTGTTCCATATGATGTTATCTGGATCTATAATTATCTTGGGGCTTAGAAGAGTCATCCAAGATGGCTTGCTCATATATCTGACACATTGTTGGAGAAAGCTGGGAGTGGGAAGCCCACTTTTCTGTGGTCTTAAGCCTTCCATTTCTCCATGCATTTTTCAATTCACTCTTTTCACTTAGTTACTTAATTCAATCTCTCTAGCAAAGTAGCTGGACTCCTAATATGGTGGCTCAGTGTTCAGAGTGTCCCACAGAAGTTTCCAGGACTTATTAAGGCATATGTCTCAAACTTGCAATTTGTCACATTCATCACAGTCCATTAGTTCATAGGAGTTATATGAGTCTCAATTCATGGTTGAGAGACACTACATTAAGGCCATGAATCCTGAGACAAGTGGTTCATTACAATTCTAGCTACCACAGGCAATCTCAGGTGCTTTTACAACTAAATGTCAATGACTCAGACTCTGGCCAGTAATCAGATTATCATTTAAATTTAGTAAGTTTTGAAGCTTATATCAAGTTTTTTAAAACTGGAATTCTTTACATTCTTTTGCTAATTTTTCTTCCCATAGTGACTATATTATCTATAGTTGTCTCACAATTTATCACTGTCTTATTATCTTGCTCAATTCCAAAAGTTATTTTTGAGATTGTTGGATTTATGACTTCAAATTTATGTCTCCATCTATATTTTCCAGGGATTTTGACCCCGGTGGTACCAATAGTCCCTATGTTTGGAATTCAGTGTAACTGAGAACAAAATGGAGCAATATTAAAAATGTGTATATCAGGAGAGATTCATGATGGCAGAGGAGTAGGTGGACATGGAGTACATCTGTCTCCATGGATACATCAGGAATACACCTCCAGATACAGAAGATCTTACACACATCAGCTGAAAGCAGACAGGAGTACCTGACCACCAGAAAAGAATATATAGAAGCATGCAAAACTCAGTAGGATAAAGGAAGGAGGGCAAAAAAAGAAGACAGTGAGTAGGACTGGATCTGCTGCTGCGAGATGGGGAAACTCAAGCAGGGATCAGATCCCAACATCAGGGCAACTGTTTGGGACAGAAGTGAAGCATTTGAGGTTGTTAGAGAGTGAAGCAGATGATCTGTGACAGTCTTAATGGAATGAGAATCACACAGACAATCCTTACCACAGCCATGTGTAACCTGGACAGGTTCCATAGAAAGCTCAGTGGCTGAGAGTTGGAGCATAGAGATTGGAGAGCAATCCAGGGCAAGATCTGCTGTTGGCCATGGGGAAATCACCTGAGGGAGGAGATCACACTGGGAAATGATTATGAAGGAAAACCAGGAGAGAATGGAGGCAGGGTGATACTGCTGAGTCACACACAAGGGATGGAGTCATCACTATAGGCCCTCTCTCCTCACACATCAGCACCAGGACAGCTGAAAGACCCCAGAGATGGTCGCCTTTTAAGTGCTTGATGCACTGAGCAACAGAGAAGCACCCCACCAGGGTGGCTCTTTAAGTGCCTGATGAGTTGAGAAACAGAGAAGGATCCCAGTCGGGGGTCCTGTAAGTGCCTAAAGTGCCTGAGTGGGCCGCACAACAGAGAAGGACCAGCTAAACAGGCACTCTGATTACCAGCTGCCAGAGGCTAGGATAACACACTAATAGGATCAGAGTTCTTATAGCTGAAGAAGTTGGTTTTCCTGCACAGTTGGAACCACCAGGGTTCCCATGATCCAAGCAGCTGTGCCACCTCCATACTCAAACCTCACTGGGGCAGAGGTGCCAGAAGTTAGAAAAAATGCTAACAGCACCATATGTCCTGTGACAATTGTCACTGACACCCTTGCGTATCTGGCACTGTCAGGTTCTCCATGATCCAAGCTCCCGTGCCACTTCCTCACATAATCCCACAGGGACAGAGCAGCCAGAGGCTATGGAAAACACTAAGAGCACCATATTTACCACTGCCCTAGCCACCAGCTCCCCTGAGTATCTGGCACTATCAGGATGCCTGCAATCCCAGTAGCTGCATCACCTTCACACACGGTCCTCCCTGGGACAGATCCCAGTCCTCCGAGGCAGGTTCAGCAGCAAACACCTGTGGAGGACTCACATGCAGAGGTGGTAATAAAATCACAATTGAAACCCAGGGGCAGTGTGGCAAAGAAAGATAATCCAAAAATTTTCCAACAGTGGTACAAGCTGCAGATTAAATCCACATGATCAACTAGGCAGATTTTGTGTCTATGGAATATATAAATGGACAATGAGAGTCCCCACAAAAGAAAACATACTAACACTGTCAGATACCATTAGAGGCAAGAACACTCAGGAACAGGACCAGCTTAGAGTCTGAGCTGCACCCACACCAGTTCAGAGACCAGCCCAGTATTGGAGGGCTCCTTGGGGAGGAGAGGTGGACTACGACTTATAGTGAGGGAAAAGACTCTGACAGCTGAGATAGAAGAAAAACATCTATTATTCTTATATTTGTTTCTGGATTTCTTTTCTTTCTTTTTTCTTTTTTTCCTCTGCAGTTACTGTAATTGCTGATTTTAAGTACTGCTAAATCTATTTATGCTATTGAGAATTTTTTTTTCGTTTTAGTCACACTTTTTATTTCCTTTAAGTATTTCTGCCTTTTGCGATTTTGAGGGTTTTTTCCTTTTTTATTTTTCTTTATTTTTCAATTTCTAGGTATTATTTTTCTACATATATTATTTTGTTTGATTTTCTTATTCTTTTTTTAGTTATTATATATATATATTATATATGATATATATATATATCTCCTTTATCTACCTATATTTAATTTTGCATTTCTATCTTTTCTTTCTTTTTCTCTCTTTTTCTCACTACATTTAATGGTATGTATTGCTTCCATTGCTTTAATCCTCAGTTGGTGCATTGCTTTGAATTTTTTTCCCAATTTATGCATTCACTTCATTTCAGTCACTCAGTCATGTCCGACTCTTTAGTACCCCATGGACTGCAGAATGCCAGGCTTCCCTGTCCATCACCATTGGAGCTTCAGCTTCAGCATCAGTCCTTCCAATGAATATTCAGGATTGATTTCTTTTATGATTGACTGATTTGATCACCTTGCAGTCCAAGGGACTCTCAAGTGGCTTCTCCAACACCACAGTTCAAAAGCATCAATTCTTTGGTACTCAGCTTTCTTTATGGTCCAACTCTCACATTCAAACACGATGACTGGAGAAACCACAGCTTTGACTAGACAGACCTCTGTTGGCAAAGTAAGTCTCTGCTTTTAATATGCTGTCTAGATTTGTCATAGCTTTTCTTCAAAGGAGTAAGTGTCTTTAAATTTCACGGGTGTAGTCACCATCTACAGTGATTTTGGAGCCCAAGAAAATTAATTCTTTCACTGTTTCCATTGTTTCCCATCTATTTGCCATGAAGCAGTGGGACCAGATGCCGTGATTTTGTCTTTTGAATGTTGTTTTAAGCCAGCTTTTTCACTTTTCTCTTTCACTATCATGAATAGACTTTAGTTCCTCTTTGTTTTCTGCCATAATTGTGGTGTCATCTGCATATCTGAGGCTGTTGATGTTTCCTCCCAGCAATCTTGATTCCAGCGTATGCTTCATCCAGCCCAGAATTTCTCATGATGTACTCTGCATATAAGTTAAATAGGCAGGGTGACAATATACAGCCTTGACATACTCCTTTCTCAATTTGGAACCAGTGTATTTTTCCATGCTCAGTTCTAACTCTTGCTTCTTGACCTGCATATAGATTTCTCAGGAGGTAAGATTGTCTGGTATTTCCATTTTTTTTTTTTTTTTTTTTTTTTAATATATTATTTTATTAGTTGGAGGCCAATCACTTTACAACATTTCAGTGGGTTTTGTCATACATTGACATGAATCAGCCATATAGTTACACGTATTCCCCATCCCGATCCCCCCTCCCACCTCCCTCCCCACCCGACTCCTCAGGGTCCTCCCAGTGCACCAGGCAAGAGCACCTGACTCATGCATCCCACCTGGGCTGGTGGTCCGTTTCACCATAGATAGTATACATGCTGTTCTTTCAAAACATCCCACCCTCACGTTCTCCCCCAGAGTTCAAAAGTCTGTTCTGTACTTCTGTGTCTCTTTTTCTGTTTTGCATATAGGGCCATTGCCACCATCTATCTAAATTCCGTATATATGTGTTAGTACACTGTAATGTTCTTTATCTTTCTGGCTTACTTCACTCTGTATAATGGGCTCCAGTTTCATCCATCTCATTAGAACTGATTCAAATGAATTCTTTTTAACGGCTGAGTAATATTCCATGGTGTATATGTACCACAGCTTCCTTATCCATTCATCTGTTGATGGGCATCTGGGTTGCTTTCATGTCCTGGCTATTATAAACAGTGCTGCGATGAACATTGGGGTGCTCGTGTCTCTTTCAGATCTGGATTCCTCAGTGTGTATGCCTAGAAGTGGTATTGCTGGGTCATATGGCAGTTCTATTTCCAGTTTTTTAAGAAATCTCCACACTGTTTTCCATAGTGGCTGTACTAGTTTGCATTCCCACCAACAGTGTAAGAGGGTTCCCTTTTCTCCACACCCTCTCCAGCATTTATTGCTTGTAGACTTTTGGATAGCAGCCATCCTGACTGGCGTGTAATGGTACCTCATTGTGGTTTTGATTTGCATTTCTCTGATGATGAGTGATGTTGAGCATCTTTTCATGTGTTTGTTAGCCATCTGTATGTCTTCTTTGGAGAAATGTCTGTTTAGTTCTTTGGCCCATTTTTTGATTGGGTCGTTTATTTTTCTGGAATTGAGCTTCAGGAGTTGCTTGTATATTTTTGAGATTAATCCTTTGTCTGTTTCCTCATTTGTTATTATTTTCTCCCAATCTGAGGGCTGTCTTTTCACCTTACTTATAGTTTCCTTTGTTGTGCAAAAGCTTTTAATTTTCATTAGGTCCCATTTGTTTATTTTTGCTTTTATTTCCAATATTCTGGGAGGTGGGTCATAGAAGATCTTGCTGTGATTTATGTCGGAGAGTGTTTTGCCTATGTTCTCCTCTAGGAGTTTTATAGTTTCTGGTCTTACATTTAGATCTTTAATCCATTTTGAGTTTATTTTTGTGTATGGTGTTAGAAAGTGTTCTAGTTTCATTCTTTTACAAGTGGTTGACCAGTTTTCCCAGCACCACTTGTTAAAGAGATTGTCTTTTTTCCATTGTATATCCTTGCCTCCTTTGTCAAAGATGAGGTGTCCATAGGTTCGTGGATTTATCTCTGGGCTTTCTATTCTGTTCCATTGATCTATATTTCTGTCTTTGTGCCAGTACCATACTGTCTTGATGACTGTGGCTTTGTAGTAGAGTCTGAAGTCAGGCAGGTTGATTCCTCCAGTTCCTTTCTTCTTTCTCAAGATTACTTTGGCTATTCGAGGTTTTTTGTATTTCCATACAAATTGTGAAATTATTTGTTCTAGTTCTGTGAAAAATACCGTTGGTAGCTTGATAGGGATTGCATTGAATGTATAGATTGCTTTGGGTAGAATAGCCATTTTGACAATATTGATTCTTCCAATCCATGAACACGGTATGTTTCTCCATCTGTTTGTGTCCTCTTTGATTTCTTTCATCAGTGTTTTATAGTTTTCTATGTATAGGTCTTTTAAAAACCATATGATTATCTCAATAGATGCAGAGAAAGCCTTTGACAAAATTCAACACTCATTTATGATTAAAACTCTCCAGAAAGCAGGAATAGAAGGAACATACCTCAACATAATAAAAGCTATATATGACAAACCCACAGCAAGCATCACCCTCAATGGTGAAAAATTGAAAGCATTTCCTCTGAAATCAGGAACAAGATAAGGATGCCCACTCTCACCACTACTATTCAACATAGTGTTGGAAGTTTTGGCCACAGCAATCAGAGCAGAAAAAGACATAAAAGGAATCCAGATAGGAAAAGAAGAAGTGAAACTCTCGCTGTTTGCAGATGACATGATCCTCTACATAGAAAACCCTAAAGACTCTTCCAGAAAATTACTAGAGCTAATCAATGAATATAGTAAAGTTGCAGGATATAAAATTAACACACAGAAATCCCTTGCATTCCTATACACTAACAATGAAAAAACAGAAAGAGAAATTAAGGAAACAATACCATTCACCATTGCAACAAAAAGAATAAAATACTTAGGAGTATATCTACCTAAAGAAACAAAAGACCTATACATGGTATTTCCATTTTTAAAAAAATTTTCCACAGTTTCTTGTTATCCACACAGTCAAAGGTTTTGACATAGTCAATAAGGCAGAATAAGATGTTTTTCTGGAATTCTTTTGCTCTTTCTATGATCCAATGGATGTTGGCAATTTGATCTCTGTTTCCTCTGCCTCTTCTAAATCCAGCTTGAACATCTGGAAGTTCTCAGTTCACATACTGTTGAAGCATAGCATGGAAAATTTTGAACATTGCTCTGTTACTGTGTGAGATGAGTGCAACTGTGTGGCAGTTTGAAAATTCTTTGGCATTGCCTTTCTTCGAGATTGGAATGAAAATTTTCTAGTCCTGGAAAACTTATACTTTAATTAGTTTTGTTTTTAACTGACTGATACCATGTTTGCTTTTTTGCTTTCCTTTGCATGACAGATCAATCTCTTCTACATTCTTCTTTTTTCCACTGCTTTGGGTTTGCTTGTCTGTATATATTTCTGTATATATTCCATTATTTTTGTTAGTATTTACCTAATTTTGTATTTGCTGTTTGTCTGTGACTTGCATTCTGTTTCTTGTTTTAGGGTATTTGATTTAATCTCCTTTAGATACATAAAAAACCACCTGTGGAATCTCAGTTCCCTGGCCAGAAATCAAGCCCTGAGCCTTTGGAATGGGAGCACTGACAAGACTCTAGACTTCCAGAAAGCTCATAACCCCAGGAAATATTAATTAGTGAGAACTCCCACAAGGCCTCCACCTATATACAAGACCCAGAATCACACAACTGCTGGTAGCAGCCAATGCAGGAGACTTCACCCAAACAACACACAAGACAAAACACGAACCCAATCATCAGCAAACAAGATTACCACCTCGTACAGCCTGGCCACCAGAGGGAAAACAACAACAACAACAGCAACAACAACAAAAACTTACCTCCTGCCACCAGAGCACAAGCACAAGTCACACCCAAGAGAAGTCTGCAGAATCCACTAGATAAACCTTACCCACCAAGGCCAGAAAAAAAAAGGAAGAAGGAATTTGATCTCAAAGCCTGAGGAAAAAGACATTAGCATAATATTTTTTAATGAAAAGACAGAATTATTGTGCAAATGAAGGAACAAACTAGAAACACACAAGTCCAACTAAATGAAGAGGAAACAGGGAAACTACCTGAAAAAAGTTCAGGAAAATGATAGTACAGATGCTCCAAAACCTCAAAAACAGAATGAAGAAAATGTAATAAGAAATTGAAACAATTAATTGTGTCATGTCCTTGTAGAACATAGAGAAATAAAGAAAAAAATCAATGAATAATAAAATTACTGAAGTTTAAAATACTCCAGAAGAGACTAATAGTAGTTTAATAGGAGCAGAAAAACAGATAAGTGAGATGGAAGATAGAATGGTGAAAATAACTGCTGAAGAACAGAATAAATGAAAAAGAATGCAAGGAATTAAGGGTAGCCTCAGAGACCTCTGGGACAATATTAAAAGTACCAATAACAGATTTATAGGGGTCCCAGAGGAAGAAGAGAAAAAGAAAGACACTGAGAAAATTGTTGAAGAAATTATAGTTGAAAATTTCCCCAACATGGGAAAGGAAATCGTCAGTCAAGTCCAAGAAGAACAGAGAGTCCCATATAGGGTAAACCCAAGGAGAAACACATCAAGACTCATACTAACCTAGCTAATAGAGATTAAACACAAAGACAGAATATTAAAAGCAACAAGGGAAAAGCAACAAGTAACATACAAGGGAAAATCCGTATGATTAAAAGCTGATCTTTTAGTAGAAATTCTGCAGGCCAGAAGAGAGTGGCAGGATATACTTAAAGTCCTGAAAGAAAAAAAATAATAATGAAATAAATCTACAAGCAAAATTACTATACATAGCAGAAATCTCATTCAAAAAAGATGGAGAAATCAAAAGATTTACAGACAAGCAAAAGTTAAGAGAATTTAGCTCCACCAAACCAGCTCTACAACAAATATTAAAAGGACTTATATAGGAAATAAGCACAATAGAGAGGAAGGACCTACAAAAACAAACCCAAAACAATAAAGAAAATGCTCATCGCATCAATGTTCATCGCAGCACTGTTCATAATATCCAGGACATGGAAGCAACCTAGATGCCCATCAACAGATGAATGGATAAGGAAGCTGTGGTACATATACATCATGGAATATTACTCAGCCATTAAAAAGAATTCATTTGAATCAGTTCTAATGAGATGGATGAAGCTGGAGCCCATTATACAGAGTGAAGTAAGCCAGAAAGATAAAGAACATTACAGCATACTAACACATATATATGGGATTTAGAAAGATGGTAATGATAACCCTATATGCAAAACAGAAAAAGAGACACAGATATACAGAACAGACTTTTGGACTCTGTGGGAGAAGGCGAGGGTGGGATGTTTCGAGAGAACAGCATCGAAACATGTATATTATCTATGGTGAAACAGATCACCAGCCCAGGTTGGATGCATGAGACAAGTGCTCGGGCCTGGTGCACTGGGAAGACCCAGAGGGAGCGGGTAGAGAGGGAGGTGGGAGGGGGATTGGGATGGGGAACACATGTAAATCCATGGCTGATTCATGTCAATGTATGACAAAACCCACTACAATATTGTAAAGTAATTAGCCTCCAACTAATAAAAATAAACGAAAAAAAATAAAAATAAAAAAACAAAAAAAATTTTTAAAAAAGAAAACACCAACAGGAACACATATACTATATCAATAATTACTTTAAAGGTAAATGCAATAGATGCTCCAACCAAAAGCCTGAGACTGACTGAATGGATACAAAAACAAGATCCACACATATGTTTTCTACAGGAGATTCATTGCAGACATAGAGATACATACTGACGTTAAGAAAAAGGATGGCAAAATATATTCTATGCAAATAAAAATCAAAAGAAACCTGGAGTGTCAATTCTCATTTTAGACAAAATTGACTTAAAGTCAATTTATTTATTTATTTATTTTATTATTTTATTTTATTTATTTATTTTAAAAATAAAGAATATTTCAAGAGATAAGAAGGGCACTATATAATGATCAAGAAATCAATCCAAGTAGAAGACATAACAATTGTAAATATTTATGTATCCAACATAGGAGTACCTCAATACATAAGGCAAATACTAATAGACATAAAAGGGGAAATTGCCAGCAACACAGTAATAGTAAGGGATTTTGACACTTCACTTATGCCAATGGACAGATCTTCAAAACAGAAAATTAACAAGGAAACAAAAACCTGAAATGAAACATTAGACCAAATGGCCTTAATTGATGTCATCAAAACTTTTCACCCAAATGCAAAAGAATGCAGTTTCTTCTCTAGTGCACACTGAATAGTCTCCAGGATAGACCACATCCTGAGTCGCAAATCAAACCTCAGTAAATTCAAAATAATTGAAATCATATCAAGTATCTTTTTCTGACTTCAACACTGCGAGGCTAGATATCAGTTACAGAGACAAACTGTAAGATGTACAAACACATGGAGATTAAACAATATATTTCTAAATAAGGAACATGCTACTAAAAAGTCAAAATGCAAATTAAAAAAATCCTAGAAACAAGTGACAATGAAAAGACAACTGAAAACCTATCATATGCAGCAAAAATGTTCTAAGAGGGAAGTTTATAGCAATACAATCCTACCTCAAGAAACAGGAAAAACATTGAATTGACAACCTAACTTTACACTTTAAAAAACTGGAAAAAGAAGAAGAAGAAGAACAACAACAACAACAAAATTAGTAGAAGGAAAATAATAACAAAAATTAGGGCAGAAATAAATGAAAATAAAGGAAATAGTAGAGATTAATAAAATTAAAAGCTGGTCCTTTGAGAAAATAAACAAAATTGACAAACTATTAGTCAGACTCATCAAGAAAAAGAAGAGAGAAGAGTCAAATCAAGAAAATTAGAAATGAAAAAGGAGAGGTTAGAACAAACAACACAGATACACAAAGGATTACAAGAGATTATTACAAGCAATTATATGTGAAGAAAATGGACAACCTGGAATAAATGTACACATACTTAGAAATGTCCAATTTTCCAAGACTGAACCAGGAAGAAATATAAATTATGAACAAGCCAATTAGAAGCAATGAAATAAAAATTGTGATTGAAAAAATTGTCCCCAAAAACAACAGCCCAGGGCCAGATGGCTTCACAGGGAAATTCTATCAACATTTCAGTTCAGTTCAGTCCAGTCACTCAGTCGTGTCTGACTCTTTGTGACCCCATGAACCGCAGCACGCCAGGCCTCCCTATCCATCACCAACTTCTGGAGTCTCCACAAACTCATGTCCATTGAGTCAGCAACGCCATCCAACCATCTCATCCTCTGTCGTCCCCTTCTCCTCCTTCCCTCAATCTTTCCCAGCATCAGGGTCTTCTCAAATGAGTCAGCTCTTTGCATCAGGTGGCCAAAGTATTGGAGTTTCAGAGGAGAGCTAGTCCCTATTCCTCTAAAACTCTTCCAAAACAGTTGCAGAGGAAGGATCACTTCCAACTCATTCTATGAGGCCACCATCACCCTGATACTAAAACCAGACAAAGACAGCTCAAAAACAGAAAAGTACAGGCGAATATCACTGATGAACATAGATGCAAAAATCCTTAACAAAATTCTAGCAAGTAGAATTCAGCAACATATCAAAAAGCTCATACACCATGATCAAGTTGGGTTTATTCCAGGGATGCAAGGATTCTTCAATACACACAAATCAATCAATGTGATACACCATATTAATAAATTAAAAGATAAAGACCATATGATCATCTCAATAGATGCAGAAAAAGCCTTTGACAAAATTCAACACCTATTTGTCATTAAAACTCTTCACAAACTGGGCATAGAAGGAATCTCCCTCAACTTAACAAAGATATTATATGACAAACCCACACAAACATTATTCTCAATGGTGAAAACTTGAAAGCATTCCCTGTAAGATAAGAACACTACAAGGGTGCCCACTGTCACCACTATTATTCAGCATAGTTTTGGAAGGTCCTAACTATGGCAATAAGTGAAGAAAAAGAAATAAAATGAATCCAGATTGGAAAAGAAGAAGTAGTACTCTCACTGTTTGCAGACAGGATACTACACACAGAAAGCCCTAAAGATACTGTCAGAAAAGTATGAGAGCTAATCAGTGAATTTACCAAAGTGGCAGGATACAAAATCAACACACAGAAATCATTTGCATTCCTATACACTAACAATGAAATATCAAAAATAATAATTAAGGAATCAAACCCATTTGCCATTTCAACAAAAATAAAAAAAAATCTAGGAATAAACCTACATAAAGAGACAAAAAAACTGTATACAGAAACCTATAAGACACTGATAAAAGAAATTAGAGGCAAAGTAAATAGAGGGAAAAATATTCCGTGTTCCTGGGTTGGAGGAATCAGTATTGTGAAAATGACTATACCACCGAGTGTAATCTACAGATTCAATGCAATCTCTATCAAATTACCAATGAAATTTTTCATAGAATTAGAACAAAAAAAAGTTTAACAATACATAGGAAAATACAAAAGACCCTTAATTAAAAAAAAAAAAAAATCTTGAGAAAGAAGAATGGAGCTGGAGGAATCAACCATGAGGACCTCAGACTATACTACAAAGCTATAGTGATCAATACAGTGTGATACTGGCACAAAAAGAAAAATATAAACCAATGGAACAAGATAGAAAGCCCAGAGATAAACCCATGCACCTATGGATACTTTATTTTTGACAAAGAATATATAACGGGGCAAAGATTGTCTTTTCAATAGGTGTTGCTGGGAAAACACATATTTTACTATGTGTAAAATAATAAAATTAGAACACTTTCTAACACACCATACACAAAAATAATCACAAAATGGATTACATATCTAAATGTAAGACCAGAAACTATAAAACTCTTAGAGGAAAACATAGGCAGAATATGCTATGACATGAATCACAGCAATATCATCTATGACCCACCTCCTAGAGTAGTGGAAATAAAAACAAAAATAAACCAGTGGAACCTAATTAAACCTAAAAACTTTTTTTTACAGCAAAAGAAACTATAAACAAGGTGAAAAGATAACCCTCAGAATGGGAAAGAATACTTGAAAATGAAACAACTGACAAAGGATTACTTTCAATAATATACAAGCAGCTCATATAAGTCAATACCAGGAAAGCATAGAACTCAATCAAAAAAATTGGCAAAAGATCTAAAGACACATTTCTCCAAAGAAGAAATACAGATGGCTAATAGACAAATGAAAAGATGCCAAACACCACTCCTTATTAGAAAAATGCAAATAAAAACAATGAGGTATCACCTCACATAGGTCAGAATGGCCATAAACCAAAAAATGTACAAACATTAAAAGCTGGAGAGGGTGTGGGGAAAAGAGAATCATCTTGCACTGTTGGTAGGAATGTCAATTGATACAGCCACTATGGAGAACAGTATGGAAATTTCTTTTTTTTTTTTTTTTTTTTAATTTTATTTTATTTTATTTTATTTTTCCATTTTCTTTTTTTTTTTTTAATTTTATTTTTCAGTGGGTTTTGTCATACATTGATATGAATCAGCCATAGAGTTACACGAATTCCCCATCCCGGTCCCCCATCCCACCTCCCTCTCCACCCGATTCCTCTGGATCTTCCCAGCCCAACAGGCCCGAGCACTTGTCTCATGCCTCCCACCTGGGCTGGTGGTCTGTTTCACCACAGATAATATACATGCTGTTCTTTCGAAACATCCCACCCTCCCCTTCTCCCACAGAGTTCAAAAGTCTGTTCTGTACTTCTGCATCTCTTCTTCTGCCCTGCATATAATAAAACCACCATATGACCCAACAATCCCACTACTAGGAATACATCCTTAGGAAGCCAAAATTGAAAATACACATGTAACCCAATGTTTATTGAAGTTCTATTTACAATAGTTATGACATGGAAGCAACCTAAATGTCCACTGACAAATAAATGGATAAAGGACCAGTGGTACATATATGCAGTCAAATATTACTCAGCCATAAAAAGAAATGCATTTGAGTCAATCCAAAAGAGGTGGGTTAATCTAGAGTCTATTATACAGAGTGAAGTAAGAAAGATGATACTGATGAAACAATTTGCAGAGCAGCAGTGGAGACACAGACATTGAGAAAAATCTTATGGACTCAGGGAGGTGGGCAAAGAAGGAGATGGTGGGAGGTATTTTACCATATGTAAAATAGATAGCCAATAGGAATTTGCTGTATGGCTCAGGTAACCCAAACTGGGGCTTGGTAACAACTTAGAGGGTGGGATGGGGAAGGAGGTGGGAGGGATGTTCAGGTGGAAGTGGACATGGGAACTCTATGGCTGATTCATGTTGATGTTTGGTAGAAACCAATGCTATACTGTAAATCAATTACCCTTCAATTAAAAATAATAATAAAAATACCAAAGTTGTCTACATAAACTATCTTTAATCCCCCCCAAAATGTGTATATTAGCATATAAGCTTTATAAGAGCTTCTTCTCTGCTGTATACAGGTGTATACTAGCCCAGTAGTGCCTGACTCACTGCAAGGAATCAGTAAACAATCACTAGATGAAGGGACTGAAAAATGACTATGGGGTGAGGGAGATATGCACATGATGCATATGTATTTTGAGGTAGTGAAGCTAAAAATTTCATCATGTTTTGGAAAGAGCCTGTAACCTAAATTACTACTGTTGAATTGGTCTGTCTCAACATATTACAGATTGGCTTAGTTCATGCTGTCTCAGCTAGGCCTTGGGGTAGGGATTCAAGAGTAAGCATGTTTTGGGAGGTTACTCCAGGTATCACTCACAGGAAAGTCCGAAATAGAGAAAACAAAAGATAGGTGGTCAATAAAGGGTGTGTTATCAAGCCAGTTTCTCCTGGTTTGGATCCAGGACTGAGCAGAATAATCTCACCTGGAGTGTCTGAGATTTGAAGAATATACAAAACAGCTATTAATCATTGTTTGAAGGTTGTTTCAGGGCTGGGCTGTAATTACTTGTCTGATTATTCTAGCCTGCTAAGTATGAAGGGAAAGCAGCTCTAGCCTCTGTGGAAAACCCTCAGATAGTCTGAAGGGTGCCCCATGCGCTGTAATGGCAAGGCCCCAGAGAGGGGCACTAACAGTTTCCACCACAGAGGCCAACCCCAGACTGTTACAGAAACATTGTCCCAAACTCATTACTCTTTGCCTTAAAAACTTACAGTAATTGACTGACAAGAGTGAGTCAGTCGACTCTAGGCTTTCAGAATTTTGTTCTAACTTAAAAATGGTGTTGCCCATTAATTGAGACCTCACTTTCGAAGCTTGTCATCTTCCAGCCATTACTGATATTTTACTTCATATTCCTGTTGAATTAGTAATAATGACCACATAGTTAAATTTTATTTTTATGATACTTAAAATTACTCTATCATTATAGATTCTTTCTTTCCTTTTAGATTTTATTTTTTAAACCAAGTGCAGTGTGTTGTATTTGAATTGTATTATCTCATATTGCCTTACATGTGTAGAAGCCATTTGAAAGTGAAAGTGAAGTCGTTTAACACCTTTTTTAAAAAAGGCACTCAGGAACTTTCCATTGCCTTTGCAACAGAGTATCATCAAAATTCCTGAGCCTGACACATAAGGCATTTCACAATTCAGTAAAATGTGTTACATTCCTCAAGGGTATCATTCCATTTTCACTGTTATGTTTGTGTACAAACTTTTCTCAGTATGCAGAAATATTTCTGTTTCTTTACTTGGTCCCTTTCTAGTCATGAGATTGCTCAAATGTCAAGTTTCTAGGAATGCATTTCCTATCTTTTAAGACAATTTACAGTTGTCTTTCTTCCACATTAAACAGCACTTTAACTTTGCTTATATATCTTCATTGCTAGTTAATCATCATCATTATTATATTAATTTCTTACAATAAGATATCATTTTGTGAATAAGGAAAAAATTCATCAATGAACTTATTAATCAATAATTTCAAAAATGTATTCATCATTCAATGAAATTTATTCATGAACCATATGGCAATGAAGCTTACTAGCTTAGGAATCATGTAGGTATGTGAAATTGTATCCCATTTTTACCATAATCAGTTATGAGTGTCTTTGGTTACATTACTTGACTTCTTTGAGTTATTCTTTGGTGAAATGGGTATATTAATAAACTATAGACTCTAGCATTATTGTTAGAATTTAATGAGCTAATAATTGCAAAGTATGTTAAGAGTGCTTGGCATAGTGTATTATATTTCAACTACTACTAATAGCAGATTCAATGATAGTAGCCTTAGTTGTAGAAGTACTGATGAAAGTAGTAATTCTTATTTCTTATCAAGTAGAAATATATTTCTCTGGAGAAGGAAATGGCAACCCAACTCTAATATTCTTGCCTGGAAAATTCCACGGACAGAAGAGCCTGCCAGGCTATAGTCCAAGAGGGTTGCAAAGAGTTAAACATGATTGGGCATAGAATTTCCCTAAAAGTGTTAGTTGAGTAAATGAAAGAATAAAAGGATTAAATGTGGGAATTTATAGCAATTCATACTATATTACATTTTAGCCACAATGGAACAGACAGCATCCCTTTTAATAGTGTCTCCTTGTGACGTGTGGTACATGTCAAGCTTACTACACTGAATACTAAACAAGTACACTTGATAACAGAAAACGAGATACAAACAGGACTATGCAAGTGCCACTGGTATTTTGTGCTTGTATGTGTTAGATGGACTGACAAGACCACCATCTTCCCCCTCAGCAATAAGCCTATGCTTTATAGTTTCTTTAAAATATCATACTGTTTCCTCTGTGCAGGGAGTTAAAGAGTGGGAGTTTTTCCATGAGGAACAAGAGCTATGATGGAGAACTGACACTGGAATTTGTTATTATCTTTGTTCTGCTTGGGTGTTTGTAATAGTGTGAAGGGAAAGTTACTTATCTCAGTCTCTATTATCACTCTCTAATCCAGCCTGACCACTTCAAATGTTTATGCCACTCTCTTATAATTGTCCAATAAGTACAAAAAGTAAATTATTTTGAGATAATTTATTTTACAATGTATTTTGCTGTTGTTCAGTCACTCAGTTATGCTAACTCTTTGGGACCCCATGGACTGCAGCACTCCAGGCTTCCCTGTCCTTCACTATCTCCCAGAGTTTGTTCAAACTCAGGTTCACTGAGTTAATGATGCCATCCAACCATCATCTTCTGTCATCCCCTTCTCCTTCTGCCCTCAGTCTTTCCCAGTATCATGGTCTGCTCCAATGAGTTGGCTCTTTGCATCAGGTGGCCAAAGTATTGGATCTTTAGCTCCAGCATCAGTCTTTCCAATGAATATTCAGCATTGGGTTCCTTTGATTGACTAATTTGATCTCCTTGCAGTCCAACAGATTCTCAAGAGTCTTCTCCAACACCACAGTTCAAAAGCATCATTTTTTCAGTGTTCATAAGAAACACAAATCAGAATTCCTAGCAATAGTTAGTTTTGCTACATAACTAGAATCATGTAAACATGTTTCCAGTTTCTTCACAAAAGATTGTTATAAAATTATTACATATCTGGGTCTTAAAAAGTTTTTTTCTTAAAGTTCTTAAAAAGTTATTTGTATTAAAAATATCAATAATCTTTTAAAAGAATAAACTTCTATTTTTCACCTTCCATATAAAACCCTGTGTGGATGAGATTGTGTGTTTGATAGAAAGTGATGATTTTCAAGAGGGTGATTTAAGAGTATGGAAATTTTAGAAAATACATACAAAGGGAAAGCATGAGCCATTAGTAGCATCATACTAAAAGTATGTCAAATAATTTATTATATTGCCTAGGATTTTTGCTACCATTTACAATACAAAACAAAGTGAATTGTCCAGAATTGCAACCTGTACACCAAGTGGAAGGCTGGATCTGAGGTACTTTACAAAACAGTAGTTCACAAAATAGGTTTCTCTCTCAGTTCTTTATAAGACATGTGATTATTTCACAATGAAGAATAAAATTTTCTCTTTGGGAGCAAAATCTAAAAGTTGACATTTATCTTTTAAATATCTACTCATTCAGGAATCACTTAGTGAAAGCAAAAGTTAATCAAGGGTGAGGCCTTAAACTTTCAACATTTTCTCTGTTTTCTAACTCCAATGTTTTTGTCTGGAGTTTTTTATTTTGTTTTGTTTTGTTTGCTTGCTTTGTTTTTTGACTAAAGAGATTTTTCTTTAGAATATGCTAATCCAAATGATTGTAAACTTTGGGTTGAAGATGTGCTTGAATGAATGTTGGCTTTATTTCCTTTAGCAAAGTGTTAGCCTTCAATACCACCCAGAAGCTTCTACATAGGCTGAATTCTTCAGCTCAGCAACTAAGTGGTATAAGCTACAAGGAGTGCATGACACCAATTTCCCACAGCCTCCTTATTTGCTTAAAATTGCCTTTCAAGGATGTTGACTTCACTCTATAAATTCCTGAATAGTTAGGGCTCTGGTCTTCTCAGAAATCCCTTCTCTCCCCTCTGCCATATAATGACAACTGAAGTCAGGTAGTGTGTGGTCCTGATGAGAGTTCCCATTTTGAAGCATATGGAGCTTTATTTAAAATGGGAAGAGCATACCAAAGGGTCATCTCTTTCTCAGGAATCCTTGTGTTGAAATAGCTTAATATAGTCTCATTGTGTTGACCTTCTGGACTTCTCTTTCTTATGACCTTTAATTAAAATAGTTACATATAACAATGTTATTCTCTGGTATTTCTGGAAACTTTCCTACTTATTTAATATTATCACTTTGATTATAATTTTTCATTTGTATCTAGCATGATGTGATTTTTAACAAGATTGATAAAGTACACAGTTTAATTATATTATTTAAATTGATCATCTTTAAAATGTTTCTAAAATCAGCATAATGGCAGAATTTAGCACATGTAAAGAATATTTTAGGAACTGTTTTGTGAAAATAATTGCAGTTGTGTTTTAGCAAAATGTTATGACTAAAATGTAAAGAGAGTCATCAAAACATATCACTGATGACAATAAATTGTAGAATCTTTTGATATATGCTAAGAAACTGCATACACATTTGCTTGGTCCTTCTGTGAACAACGTATTTTAAATAGAATATAATTATTTGAAAGAAGCTAACATAACTTAATGGTAATACAGCTTACCTTTGTTGAACATGCTGCTGGTGCTGCTAAGTCATTTCAGTACAGTCCAACTCTGAGCGACCCCATAGATGGCAGCTCACCAGGCTCCCCTGTCCACAGAATTCACCATGCAAGAATACTGGATTGGGTTGCCATTTATTTCTCCATTGTTGAACATAGGTACTACATTTCACTATCTTATTTTAATAATCAAAATTAAATTTAAATGAAGATAGTTTTTCAGATTCAACTTTAGCTACTGAAACAGTCTAAAAGCAAAAAATCAAATAGTGATTTAACCATTAATTACTCATAAAGAACACTGAATTTCTTTAACATTTAAAATTCCTAAAGAAAAAGCAAAAAAAAAAGGAAAATTATAATTCAGCTTACATGCAATTGGCAGTCGAGGTGGCACTAGTTGTAGGGAACCCACCTGCCAATGCAGGTGACATAAGAGATGAGGGTTCAATCCCTGGGTCAAGAAGATCCCCTGAAGCAGAGCATGGCAGCACATTCCAGGACTCTTGCTTGGAGAATCTCATAGACAGAGAAGCCTGACAGGCTTTGGTTCATAGTGTCACAAGGAGTCAGACATGATTGAAGTGATTTAGCATACATACACACTACATGCAATTAAGTTATCAAAATTCCTATAGCTTTTTATTTAATTAAAAAAATAAAGTATGTGTCATATACCTCCTGACTACCTTAAAGTTAAACAATGCACTCTTTTGGAACAGATTTTAGTTTTAATTGAAAAGGTCTGGTGTTGTTATTCAGTCGCCAAGTTGTGTCTGACTCTTCGTGACCCCATGCCAAGCTTATCTGTCCCTCACCATCTCCCAGAATTTGCCCAAGTTTATGTCCAATGAATTGGTAATGTCATCCAACTATCTCATCCTCTGTCACCTTCTTCTCCTTCTGCCTCCAAACTTTCCCAGCACGAGGGTCTTTTCCAATGAGTCAGCTGTTACATGGGGTAGCCAAAGTATTGACACTTCAGTTTCAGTGCGAGTACTTCCAAAGAGTATTCAAGATTGATTTCCTTTAAAATTGACTGGTTTGATCTCCTTGCTTTCCAAAGGACTCTCAAAAGATTCCTCCAGCACCACAGTTCAGCACTCTGTGTTCTTTATTGTCCAGCTTTGACATCTGTATATGACTACTAGAGAAGGTCTGGTATTTAGATTCAAAAATTAAGTTTATGTAAATGATATCAAAATTTTAAGATGGTCTTATATTTAACACCCTAAATGATGCAACTTGGAAAGTACTCCAAACTAATTTGAGCACATTTGAGGAAAATACTGAAACTTCCTTATTTTTTGAAAAAAAGCTAGGAAATCTATGCAGTAATACTGAGGATTTTCATCTGCTGGCTCGTCATTATAATATTTCCTTATACTTAAATTTTACCACACTCTGTCATGTTTGTCCTCAGAAATTCACTTGGTTTTGTCTTTACCTGCATGTTTCTTCCAACTATTCTAATCCATAGCTTTCCCACTTTCCCACCAAGAACATTGTGTCTGCCCTTCCCCCAACCTCCTTTATCTTGATCCACCCCTTCTCCTACACTGAGTTCCACTCTCAAGCTATTCTTTTCATCACACCCTTGTTTTCAGGCACTTTCCTTGCTCAGCAACCTAGTAAGATTCCAATATCTTGGTATTTTCTGTCACGTTAAGGCTTAAATACTCTACCTATTCTTCAGGATTCCCAAATCTCCTTAATGATCTGGGCCTGAGTAATCTCTGTCCATTGGGATCCTGTTTGATGCAACTTGTACTAATACTAGCTACTCTGATCATTTCTTCCTTTGAACTCTTATTGTGGTTTCAGTTTGAATCTGATTGTTAAAATAAATAATTATCTAATATATTTAATAACTGTTCACTAGTTGTCTAAAGTATCTAATATGTCATCTATCTAATATAAACTGTGCTTATTTCTCCAACTTAATTTGAAGACAGAGGTAGTTTTCAGTCAGTTCAAATCTTGCAAACAAAATATTCTCAACACCATGTAATAAATCATAAAAACATTAAAAAGGGGAGATGCTTTGTATAATTGGGCTAATCGGTAAAGATATTATGGAGTTAGAAAATAAATTCTGAAATTTAGATACAATGTCCATTGGTGAGAATTTGGTTAAACCCATTTCCAGGAGTCACAGTTTTAATCATTTTCAAGCATGGGATGGGGCAAATGGTAAAAAGCAAGATATAGAAAACTTCTATATGAATGCAGTGCAGGGACAGCTTCGGGGAATATGGAATCTGTAAGGTTTCACAGGATTCTGCCTTCAGAAAAGCCCAGTGCTTGGTTTAACCCTCTGATCCATTGCCATCTTGAAATTCTTAAAACTGTTTTAACACAGGGTTTGCCTTTTCGTATTGTACTGGGTCCAGGAAATGATGTAGCTGGCCCTAGAATTAGAGCAATACTTCCCAAAACTGGTAAAAGGGGCCCAAAACAAGACAAAAAAAAAATTTTTTTTATGGGATACATTAAAAGAACTGATGAACATATGCATAACAAAAGCAATTGATCCATAGTTGATGTAGATAGTTATTTAGAATAAGCAGTACTGTCATACCTCTTGCCTTATTGTTCAACTAGTGCATATGAAGATTCTTTGCAAGTCTCAGGACCCAGGTTCAATTTTGTGCTATTCAGTTCTAAGAACTTTCTCTTCCTGTTCTTTATTGTTAAATGCACTGCTCCTGGGTAATTTTGTATTTCCTATTATAAAACAAAGCTAGTAAATTATTAATCACATTGCCATTCTCCCCCCCGCCCCTTTGGAATCTACATTGATTTTCTTAACAGTTGCTAATGCCAATTTTAGCATCTTTAATGACACTTTTGACACTACATGGTCCGTTGTGCAATTACCCATTGTGCTTTCAATTACCCTCTCAAATATTTTGACTGTGCTTCTTTGATGAAATGCAAGTCTTTCCAAGAGTAGGCTAAAGAATATGAAAATTGATTCATTTTTCTTTATTAAATTTGCTAATCAGAATTTTATAACATAAATGTAGAGCAACATACCTTCTAATTAAGCCTTCTCTGAATTCATTAGGCTGTATTCTCTGCATTCCTAGAATGTGGCCTCTAGAAAAGTTAAGAGGAGTGATCTTGGGGAGAATGTGAACAACTCCATTCCAGTGGATGATCTCCCTTTACTCTTCTGGATATGTTCTGTCTTATCTCTCTTAAGCCTGTGCTTAAGAGATAAAGGGTATCCCTTGCACAAATAGGATTGCAGCCATCTTAGAGGAGTATCTGTCATATGATTGAAACACACAAGATACACACAGACAGTATAGAGTACTTGCCACCACCCCTGCATTTATTGGGAGATGTACAAGACATGACACCAGGGTTGAAACATGAACAAATTAAAGGTCATACAGGGACTCAGACATGTGACTTAAGCCAAGAATTTTAGTTGTTGGGCTTCAAAAGCCAAGAGTGCTGACATTATTTTAATCTAATATATAATACCATATAATGCCATATAATACCATACCAGGAAGGCTAAAGAAAGTGATCTCTGGGTTAGACTGCCTTGCTGGAGAGTAGAAAACCCAGAGATCCCGCAAAAGGAAAAAAAAAAAAAAAATCACAGCAAAAAACCCACTCAACTCCCAGTATGGACTAAGTGAGTTCTACCAAAAATGCACAGAAGCCCAACCAGTCCATGTTCACTTGAATTTAGAAAAAGTGAAGGAAGGGATTCCAGAGGTCAGGACCAAGTACTGAGGCCATTTTGCCCAGGCTTAGATGGGGATTTTCCCAATCAATTATACAAAGACTATATTTTATAGATATACTATAAAAGCATATCTGACTTTTTAAGATATATCTCTTATGTCTACTTAAAAGAAACTTCAAAGAATCTTACTTCCAGTGATTTTGATGGTAGGTTCTAGAGTTCTTTATTCAAAAAATAAAATATCCAGGTGATTTTTATATTTCCTGAATTTTTGGAATTATATTAAACTTTTGCTATTTCTATATCACCTTTATCTAAAGTCAATAAAAACTCTTAAAATATTGTTCAAGGAAGAGATATAAATTATATGAATATAGAAATCTTAGTACTTTTGATGTTACCTCTATCAGGAATCTTAAATGACCAAGAAGCCTGAATTTTGTGTTATTCTTATATGCTCTTACAAATCATTTTGGCTAGCTAATGTATAAGTTTCCTCTGGCTGAAATACTAACATAGCATAAACTTGATGACTTGAAACAACAGAGAAATTCATTCTATTACAGTCTTTGAGGCCAGAATTATGAAATGATGGTGTCATCAGGGTCAAACTCCTGGAGTATCTGAAGGAAATTCTGCTCCTGTTTTCTCCCAGCTTCTGGTGGCCCTTGGCATTCCTTGATTTGTGTAATCACTCCATTCTTTGTTTCCAGCTTTACATGGTCATCTCCACTTCAGTCTGTCAGATGCCTCTGCCTACTCTTCTAATGACATTTCTTTTTGTATTTAGGACTCAGCTTCCTAATCCAGAATAAGACAGCTCCATCTCTTAAAATCTTTAACTAGATTATTTTTTCTTACTATATAAGTTTGCATTTACCCCTTTGTCATACGTCTTCTGATCCTGTTCATGACACCAATTGCATTGCTGTTCACAGTGAACACACTGTTCACTGAACCCAGGGTAGGCAAGGCAAGAGCTAAGAGGCTGGAGGGTGACCCGAGGAGCCATAGAAACTTCAGACACATTTATTCTCTCCTGGCTTGCATGGCAGCCATAATACAGCCTCTTGCCTGACTGACACAGCACCATTAGCAGCAGCCACAACATAATCATAGCATAGCTATACTGGAGCCATAACATAACCTTATATAACATATCCATGATGTTGCTCCAGTGTAGCCTCAGTGCAGCAGCAGCCAGAGCTTTCATGGTGAAGCTCATACAGATACTATAGCCTATGATCAGGTGAGTATCTTGTGATGTGCATGGGAAGTGCTATAAGTGATCTCAGTTTTTACATAACCATGCAAAGTCATTGTTTGAGGGGAGACATCAGGTGAGAGGTCATGAGAGCATGGGGCAAGAGAGTCTGACTATGCCATCTTGTTCATTTCCCCACATTCCAACCCTTCAGGGTCTTTTGCCACACAATCTAGACACAGTCCATCTTCTGCAATATTCCCTTGGTAAGTAACAGTGACTCTTGAACCCACATTTTGCAACAACAGTAGATACTACAACATAACAGTTGCATCCCCAACACATGGCAAAACTCAATGCCAGATAGCAGGTGGAACTCTTGTGGCAGTCCATCCTTACCCTCATGGGGCTAGAAAAGCCACCCACTACAGGTGGAGTGCCTTTATATTCCATGGCCAAGTCCAGTCCACCATCTGCCCTTTGAGATTGCAGGAGAGCCTCCAACTCCATCCCTGTGGGGTTTTTATTAAGGACCTGCAAACCCCACAATAAACACCAGGCCCACTCCTTCAAGGAAATGACTTTTGTGGCATTCAGGGCCCACCCACAAGGTTCCAAATGCTTTCATGCTGTTCTAAATCTGCAAGAGAATAAGGTTAGCAGCACATCTTGGGACATAGCCTTTCCAGTACTGTTCTACTAAATGTATATCACAGGGCACCGCCTTTAGCGTGCACTATTCTACATCTAGGACACATCTCATGGCTCACCATAAACAAGGTTGCATTCAGCACCAGTGTCAACCAGGGCCCTTACCCTCTGTACGTTACCTTGCGACCTGTAAATTGCAAGTTCTACATGGGACCTCTGGTTCCTGCTTGGTCTCTTCAGGAGAGCACCTTGGTTTGAGCCCTATCAAAGCAGAAAAGAACATCATTGAAAGAACCATCCTTGGGCACCGCGTAATCTTTTAACTGAACTACCCGTATCTCTTACTGTGGGTGCTTACAAAACCTGGTAAACTGCTGCTCCAGTCTCAGTTGCCTCCATAACTCTAGGAACAGAGCATTGAACTGTCTATCAACTTTATTTCTGTCAACTCCCACTGCCAACAAATCAGCCCACATTTGCATTCTTGTCACTCAGATGGGGCCTTTACCAGCTCAGGGTCTCTTTGGCTCTTTGGGGTCTTCACACTTCTAATCCCCTTTGCCTGCAGTCATCCCTCTATTTCTCCCAATTTAACTACCACTGAGGTTACCTCAAAGATGGGGCACTCCACATAGGGCACAGGAATAGGAGTCAGGGACCCAAAAGTAGCAGATGGGGCATTGTTCAAAATGGTATTTAGAATGTCGCCATTAAAACACTCATTATCTGCGTCTTGTGTACTCAGGTTAAATATCGACTTCTGTATGCTCAGTTCTCTCACCACTTAGGTCAACTCAAATAGGTATGCCATTTGCTCACAGCATCCAGGACCTCTCCTGCATTCAACCACACTGTGCAGATAGTTAATCCATTCCATGAGGGTGTGTGTTTGGTTAGGTGCCGTTTGTGTGAGTCGCCTAGCATTCTGCAATCTTTGTCTCAATGAGGGGTGAATGGATACAGATGCCAGCCATTCTACTTCATCCTCAGAGGATACTGTCAAACCTTGTGTCCCAAAGTCTCAAGAGCCTTGTTGCCAAGGGTTCCCCTTGCTTTTGCTGAAATTTTGTACCCAAGTAAACCAACACCACTTGAGTATATGGTTAATATGTTGTGAAGTCAGTCACATTGGAGACCCCTTGAGGATGCCCCCCTTGGGGCGATAGGCTGCTCATGCTTCATCATCATCATCGCCATCACTTACTGCCTCACTGTAAGAGATGATGGGCTCTTCAGGGTCATGGGGTTCTTTCTCCATTGCAAATATATGTTGCTCTAGTTCTTCCAAGTGTTTCTGCACATTGGGCACCAGCATGGTATCATGGAGGACATTATATATATTCATCTTCAGTACAGTCAGGAAAATCCACCCGACTGTGCCAGCAGCAATCTCTGCCACCTTGTTCAGCAAATGGGAACTCACTGCCTCTAAAGACTTTTCAGGGCTATCCAGTGACCTGTCCACTGCCTCCCAGTCTTCAGCTGGAGCCCACACCAAGAGAATCATAGCCACATGGTATCACATGCTACATGGGTGGCCACTGGCTTTCTTCATTCAGTGGAGACTCAGGCTCTTCAAATTGCTGGGTATCCTGCTTACTATGCCAATTGTCTTGCTGATCCTATTCAAGACACCAGTTGTACTGCTGTTCACACTGTCCACACTGCTTGTTGGGCCCAGGATAGGCAAGACAAAAGCCAAGGGGCTGGAAGGAGACTCCAGGAGGCATAGGAACTGCAGACATGTTCATTTTCTCCTGGCTGGCACCACAGCCATAACACAGCCTCTCACCTGACTAATGAAGCAACCATGGCAATAGACACAACATAACCATAAAGTAGCCATAACACAAGCTCATATAACATAATCATGACATTACTCCAATGTAGCCCCAATGCAGTAGCAGCCACGGCTTCCACGGTGAACCTCATACAGGCATACCATACACAGTAGCCCATGACCAAGCAAGTACCTTATGATGTGTATGCCCAGTGCTATAAGTGATCTGAGCTGTTACATAAACTCCCAAAGTCATTGTTTGGGATAAGACATAGGGCAAGAGGGCATGAGAGCATGGGGAGAGCGAGCCTGACTGTGCCATCTTGTTACTTCCTCCACACCACATAAGGTGATATTCACAGTTTCTGGGAAGTAGAATATTCATTAATCATTTTTGGTCATCCATTTAGCAATGACACATGCAATCATATATGCAATCATACTTAGTAGACCTAGTAGAGTGTATGATGTATAGCAAACATGCAAAAGTAGTTTTCAAATAAATAAAAAGTAGATTCCACAAGAGCTCTTTAGCTCATTGAACTCTTAATCTTATATTGCCAGAAATGTGAATATATGTGTAAGTATATTTTTTCTTAATATGTTCCTACTAACAGTATAATTAAAAGTTGACATTCTAGTTTCTATAATGCTAGACAATTTTTTTAAATTAGTACTGTAAAAAGCTTACTATTTAATCTGTAAAAGACATGACAGATATAAAGTAGAGGCATACACTCCTAACACTACTTCTTATGTTTAATTTGATTGAAAAAACATGATTGACTAAGCAAATTTTTAAGCCAAATAATTCATCTTGAGTTTTGCAAATTGTGTATGGACAAATGTTCCAAACTGTTTTATTGCCCCTGCAAATTATATACATATGGTTCCTAGTGGACCAATGGACCTAGTGGAATTATATACTTATGATTCATAGTGGACTAATGAATAGTGTTCATTTTTGAGAAATGAATGTTTGAGAATCTTATTGTGTGAGCCAATGTACTTTGCCCTAAGGATAAAAAGATGAACACAAAGCAACGATTCACCTGCAAAAACATAGGATTCAGAGTAGTTATATTTAGCTACTTACTGTTTCACTATTCAAGAACTTGTAAAATAATTAAAATTTAACGTGGAAGACAAAGATTTCATGAGATCAGTTTGCATTGCTTTAGTTGAGAATGACTTTTTACCCTGCTTAATATGTGAAGATTTAGATATTTATGTCTAAACTTCTGGGGCAGAAGAATGAATTGGGAGATTGGGATTGACATATACACACTATTGATACTATGTACAAAATAGATAGGAGGCTTCCCCCATGGCTCAGCTGTAAAAGATCTGCCTGCAATGCAGAAGAAGCAGGTTTGATCTATGGGTCAGGAAGAGCCCCTGGAAGAAGGCATGACAACCCACTCCAGTCTTCTTGCTATGAAATCCATGGACATAGGAGCCTGACAGGCTATGGTCCATGAAGCAACAAAGAGTCAGACATGACTGAAGCAACTGAGCATGGGTTTGTATTTGTTTTGGGGGATTTGTTGTTGTTATTGTTGCTTCTCAGATATATAGTGGTGCTAAGATAACCCAAGAGTTTGCAGATCACAGTTAATGAAAATGATAACTTCTAAAGGTGGCCTTCTGGTTCTAGATGATGGAGTAAGGATATGTGCTCATCTCCTCCTGAAAAAGCACAAAAATCACAACTAACTGTTGAACAACCTTCAACAGGAGGATATTGGAACCAGTGGGGGGTGGAAAAAAAGATATTCTACATCCAAAGACAAAAAAGACACTGTGAGACAGTAGGAGAGGCACACTCACTATAAAAACAAATTCCATACACACCAGGTGGATGGCCCACAAACTGGAGAATAACAATACCAAAGAAATTCCCCCACTGTTGTAAAGGTTCTGAACAAAGGATTTGGAATCTGCAGGGAATCTGACCCTGAAAGCCAACAGGATTGATTACGACTTCTACAGAACTGGGAAACAGAGACTCTAGTCGTGGTGAACACAAACAAAACATTGCCTGCCCCAAAATTCAGAGGAAAGGAGCAGTCACTGCAAAGGAGACTTAGAACTACCTGCTAGTGTTTGAGGGTCTACTGTGGAGGTGAGGGTCAGCAAGGGCTCACCACAGGGATGGGGGCACAGGCAGCATCAATCTGGGAAGGCGTCCCTTAGCTTAAACTCTCTTGGAAGTTGCCATTAATCTGAACATACAGCCCCCATAGGCTGTGTCATATCAGGGCAAGATACTACCATGGAAGGAGCCCAAGCCTACCCACCAGCAGATAATTGGGTTAAAGCTTTACTGAGCAGGGGCCTGCCCAGGAGAGCAAGACCCAGTTTTTGCCACCACTAGTCTCTCCCATCAGAAAGCTTACATTGGTCTCTTTGCCTCCTCCATCAGAGGGCAGACAGAAGGAGCAAGAAGAACTACAATCCTACAGCAAAAAACATATTACAGAAAGTTAATCATGATGAAAAAGCAGAAAGTTATGAAGAGACAAGATAAAACCTCAGAAAAACAAGGAAATGAAGTGGAGATAGGCAATCTTCCAGAAAAAGAATTCAGAATAATGATAGTGAAGAAGATACAGGATCTTGGAAAAAGAATGGAGGAAAAGATTGAGAAGATGCAAGAAATGTATACCAGAGACCTAGAAGAACTAAAGAACAAACAATCAGAGATGAATAACACACTAGAGAAAATCCATAGAAAAATAACTGAGGAAGAAACACAGATAAATGACCAGGAGGACAGAATGGCAGAAATCACTGCCACAGAATAGAATATACAAAAAATAATTAAAAGAAATGAAGACAATCTAAGAAACCTGTGGGGCAACATTAAACACACCAACATTCACATTACAGGGATCCCAGAAGGAGGAGAGAAAGAAAGGACCTGATAAACTATTTGAAGAGATAATAGCTAAAGACTCCCCTACATGGGAAAGGAAATAATCAGTCAAGTCAGGGAAACAGAGTCCCAGGCAGGATAAATCCAAGGATGAACACACTGAGACACATAGTGATCACACTGACAACAATTAAATACAGAGATAAAATATTAAAAGCAAAAGAGAAAATGACAACATACAAGGGAACTCCCCATAGGATATCAGCTGATTTCTCAACAGAATTCTATAAGCCAGAAGGGAATAGCATGATATATTTAAAGTGATGAAAGGAAATAACTTACAACCAATAATACTCTACCAGTAAAACTCTCCTTCAGAGTTGACAGACATGTTCCCATTATGGCTTGCAATTATAATTATCTTTTATTTTTTGTCTGGCTATTGATTGTTAAAACTGATAAACATCTTTTACTATTGTGACTAGATAACTATCACTCACTTAGTACCATTGTATCATGATTGGTCAACAGAAAAAGAATAGAATATATATCAAAATCTGTAATCATTTTTTAAAAGTTCAGGTGCATATCAGAAGTATCTTTGAATTTTTTGAAAAATTCAAATGCCAAGGTATTGCTTCTTTTGCCAGAGCTCCTGATATGTTTCTAATGAGCAGTCTTATTTAAAAACAATGGAACTATATGAGGATCTTTTACTTTTATCTAGTTTATTTCCCTTTCCCTATTTCATAATCAGTGCTCACATTTCACTTAGTTTGTTTTGTTATTTCTCTGTCTCTCTCTTTTTTTTTTGTATTCTTTCTCAAACCTTTATCAAGGATATAGTAGAAAATATATATAGTAGAAAAACTTTTGATACATATATATAGCTAATATGTATAATATATATTTTATTTGTTTTTTAAATTTTTTATTTTTTTCATTTATTTTTATTAGCTGTAGTATTTTAAAAACTTATGAAATCTTGTCTAACTAAAAAATGTATGATATTTTGATTTTGCTTGTTTTACAGTATGAATAGAATGTTAAACTATATTTAAAAATAGATATGCAACAAGAAACATGGTTTTACTGTAACATGGGGAATTATAACCAATATCTTATAATAACCTGTAATGGAAAATAATTGAAAAAATAATATGCTATAAGTATAACTGACTCAAAAAAGAAAGAATTTTACTTTTTGAGATTTAGTAATGTTTATTTTTATGTCAATTTTCCTAGATGTGCTATTGACATCTATTAAAATGTATGAGATACAAAATTTTAAATGTATTTGTGTGGAATATAAAATTAGCCTAAATAAATTAATTATAAATCTATAATATTTAAATTATTAATGACATCATTCAAGGTGCTCCCATTCTTATTTTTTCTGCACTTGTTAATGTTAATATGTCTCACTATTATTATGTATAATTTTCTCCCTTATATTTCTTCTGAATTTTCTTTATGCATCTTTGTTTCTCTCTTGTTAGATGTCTAATGGTTTATGGGGTCTATCTTCTTTGTGAATTGTACTTTTTATCATTAAAATATTCATTTTTGACAAAACGGAAGTAACAGTATTAAACATTTTAGAAACGATACATTCCTTACTACAGTAATTTTGTAATTAGCTGGAAAAGCTTTAGAAATAATAAAAGCCAAAATCATAAATAAGGAATCAACTCAATGAACAAGGATTTTACCTCTGATAAAAATTTATCTTAGAAATTTTATATTTTGGAAGGCATAGTTTGAAAAGTTTAGTCTTATGCATAAATAAATAAATAAAAAATCTTAGAATTTTAATATATTTAGTGAAACTAAATTTAACTTTATTCTTAACTGAAATTCTAATAGAAAAGATTTAATAAAGAGGTTGTTCTTGTTGTTCAGTCACTCAGTCGTGTCTGACTCTTTGTGACCCCATAGACTGCAGCACACCAGGTTTCCCTGTTCTTCGCCATCTCCTGAAGCTTGCTCAAATTCGTGTTCATTGAGCTGGTGATGCCATCCAATCATCTCATCCTCCGTCATCCCCTTCTTCTCCTGCCTTCAATGTTTCCCAGCTTCAGAGTCTTTTCAATAGGTGGCCATAGTATAGGAGCTTCAACTTCAGCATCAGTCCTTCCAATGAATATTTAGGACTGATTTCTTTTAGTATTGACTTGTTCGATCTCCTTGCAGTCCAAGGTACTCTTAAGAGTCTTCTCCAATGCTAAAGTTTGAAAGCATCAATTCTTCAGTGCTCAGCCTTCTTTATGGTCCAACTCTCACATTCATACGTGACTATTAGAAAAACCATAGCTTTGACTATATGGATAAAGTAAAGAGGTAATCTACTTTAAATAATCATTTTATCACTTGTCAAATTCATCAGTATGTTCTACAATATAAAATCCTGAAAAGCTTATTATAAATGCATATCATTCCAAATTTTACTTGAAATTGATAGATGAATCTAGTACATACCAGAAATATAAAGTGTACAAATATAAAGTAAGAATAATTTTTGTATTCTACTCATCTAGCTCACAAAGGAAAGCAAAAATTAAATGTTTAAATTCATATTTGCAAGCAGAACTGTCTGTATAACTTGAGGGTAAAAAATAAATGGAAGTCTCTTTGCTCAAAATTACAAATAATTTCAGGATGACAGAATAGAAGCGGAGCATTAAACCAAGACAGGGTCCTTATAAGCAGGAAACCCTGTGGACTTCCCAGATCACAGTTTCATGATCAAGAAATTGTCCCTGTTCACAAGTTCTACAGTGTTATGTACAGATTTTCCTACATACAGTATTCCAGCATCAGTTTTTGATGATCAGTTGTTCCATATTTATCCTTTTCTGAGGATTAATATTTAATCATTTTAAAATAGGCTTTTAAAATTTTTAAATAGTATTTTTTTTTTGCCCATATATTTTGGATCCTAGGCTTTTCTGGTATGTATTGATAATATTCTGATGCTTGTGGTTTCAAGTCTATAATTAGTATGGATACCTTATTCTGGGAAAATTGAACAATCCTTTCTAATGCTGCAGGTTCTTTTTTAAAATAAATCCTCATGTCAGCAAATGCAAGTGCATGTGCCCAATGCACAGTGAGACCAAACAATACTGAAACACTGGAGTTTAGAGAAGAGAAAGTTTTATTGCTAGCCATGCAAAGAGATGGGTAGTTCATGCCCTAAAAACCCTGAACCTGTGGATAATTTTCAGCAAAGCCCTTTAATAGGGTATGTGGGACAGGGGGCTTGGTTAGTTCTTGCAGACTTCTTGGTGTCAGACCCTTCATTCTTGAGGTAAAGTTATAATGTTCCTGTAAACTTCCACCAAAACAGATAATCTCTGTTCTGACAAGAAAGGGCAAGATCCCAAGGTCAGCTTTCCCCCTCTGAGGCCCAGTCCCTGGCTAAAAGGAAAGGATCCCTGCACAGGCCAGTTACTCTACCCAGGAGTATTCATCCAGCACTCTATCTAGGTGCTCCTGCCAGTGTCCAGGCCTGGCAGAGGAGTCAGATCTCAGCTAGTAGCAATCTCAGGGCCAGGAACCCAGACGCTCCCAGCCTTTATCACTGAAAGGACAAGGTACCAAGTCATGCCCCTCAGGCCTCCTAAACAGGGAACGGGTCCCCTGGACTGTGACCCATGGAATCTGTTGTCTTTAGGTCACGGAAGTTAGGACAGGGAAAAGATTGGCTATTCCTTCAAAGCCCGGGCCCTGCCAGCGGACGACCATGGCAAGGGCTCTGGAACTCTGCAAGACTTAGCCCTCAGCCTGTCTCTGGCTTACCCGACTCCAGTTGAGGCCAAAGTGTTTGGAAAAGTCCTCTCACTTCCAAGGATCTCTGCCAACAGGGCAGGGCTGTCTGTTGACAGAGCAAGACCTCTAACTGTCACACTAAATGTTGCTTGATAAGGACTGCAAGTCTGCTCTGTGCCTATAGCAATCCAATTGTATTTTTATTGAGTTCCCACTATGCTCTAGGCTATGTAACGCTCAGTTTCTCAGTCCTGTTTGACTCTTTGCAACCTCACTGACCACCAACTCTATCTGTCCACAGCATTGTCAGGTGGATTCTTTACCACTGAGTCACCTGGGAAACAAATAGGGGAGAATAAAACAGACCAAAGTCCTGCTTTCAAAAATTAGATACCTGTGAGGAAGACAAGCTATAAGGAAGAGAAAAAACAACAAACAAAAATTGCAATATCTGGGAGTAAGAGCTTTGCAAAATTGGAAGACATTTAAACCTACAAGGAAAAATATACAAAGATCTTTCTAACACAAGAGATATGATTATATTATATTGTATGCATTTTAACTATTGATAATAAAGCAAGTAAGGAAGAAAAATTTGGTGCAAAAGAGAGTATCCACTTGTGGACAAATTTCTTATGTAGGTGAAGGGAAAAGAATCCTGTGTATAAATGAAATGTTTGACTTTAGTAGGCAGTACAGAGTCATCATTTTAAATGGAAATAAAGCAGAAAAAAAGAATTCAGGATCGAATAGATGGATAGATTTTGTAGGGTGAAAACAAAGTATTTTATTTTTGTTTCTGCAACTTAAGAAGTTAGGCCATCAGTCAGAAAAAATCTTAATTTTGTTTGTACATGTGTGCGTGAGTTTGATGGATCTTTTAGTACTCTAGTAGACTCCTCACAAATTTATAAAATAAAATTAGGTTACAAAGAAAGAGTTATACTGAATAACTTTTAAATTGTTTCCAAAATGTTGAGAAGTAGCTTTTATATAATAATGTGTGGAGTTTTTATTAATATATTGTTATAGAACTGATCAGTAGATTTTCAAACTATATTACTCTGAAGTAGTGATGACAGTGTACATACTTTAGGACATTTCCAGCAATTGCAATGTGATATTAAATGTATGCATTTTCTATCTGTGATTAAGTCCACAGACTCTGTTAAAATAACAATGATTTATTGTCTATATTTACAGTTAAAAGAAAAGATAAATGTAAAGCTGGTCAAAATATTCTATTTTATTTTCTCATCCTAGTTTATGAAACCTGAATTTTCTCCACCAATCCCAAAGCCTGTGTTAATGCCAGATTTACAAACCTTTAAAATATGAGAAATAAAGGAGTATATAAATATACAGGAAAACCAAAGGATGATGTAGAATTTATATTTTTGAAATTGAGATGAATTTGACTTTGGGAAACAAAGTTAAGGCAACAGTTTAAGAATTGTATGAAATGTATTATGCATTTAAAGTGCAGTAACTCAATACAGCATGTATTCTACTCTAGCCAGGTTTAACTGTTTGTAGGAAGACATAGCTCTTGGAGCAATGCACTTAAGGAGGGTGCATTTTACAACTTAATATAACAGAGGGTGTCATAAGGGGAGTGAGAATTATAATGATGCACAATGGAATCAAAACTAGATGAAGACACTGAGGACATCGAGGTTGTAGGCAGAGAAAAGCTGGTAGAATTAAGTGGCTAGAGCTTCCCACAGGATGAAGAATTGTTGCAGCTAGTTGCTAGAATAAGTACCTGGAGAGATAAGATGGACTGAGGCTGGAATGCTTCATTTTGAAATTTTTGAGTAGCTTATACATTTTAAAATCTTGTTTACATTTGCTGGGTTCAGAGAAAAATATTTTATAGTATTCATGCATTGTAAGTGTTAGCTTTATTAGTTTGACAAGTTAACCTCTTAACATTGATTTAAATATTAACACTTCTCCAGATAGTCACAATGTAATTATGCAGATTTTATGAAGTCTTATGGGTTTCACAAGTCATATCTTCATACGAACAAATAGTGATGAAAAACTTAAATAATTGCTTCTAAAAAACAAAAAAGCCCAAATAGTATATGATATATTTCAGATTTTTATGCACTCAATACATAAAATATATAAAATTGCATAAATTTTAAAAATCAGTGTGTGTGTGTGTGTATAGTCTTATTATATGGATATAAATATATTTCTTCATTAATTCTTTATTATCTTTATATTTGTCAGTACTACCCTCTAGATTTTAAGAATGCTTGCCAGGTAAAATGTTTGCATTTTGCTAAGATTTGCTATTTAAACCAAACCTAAAAGGAAAAGGAAGAAAGGAAGACAGGGCAGGAGAAAGAAAGAGAGAAAAACAGGGGTAGAACTAGAGCTAAAGGGAGAGAGCAAGGGTGAACGGTGGAGGGAGAGAGAGGAAAGATGCAGGAAGGAGGGAAGAAAAGAAGGAAAAAACCAAGGAACAAAAGAAAATAGTCTCTAAAACATTGAGTTTTCAGGATCTGGGTTTTCATCAGTTGACTCTTGGTCTGGTCATAGAGCTTACCTTTGAAATAGAACATAATTGAAACCTGAGTTTATCTTTCTTTTATAATAAAATTTTATTTGCTTTATCACTGGTGTTTTAAGTTCTTTAGTATCATTAGATATTTTGTTATTTTAATTTTGGTAACTATTCCAGAAAGTATGACTTCTTTTAATTTTGTAAGACCAGAAGTACCTAATCTACTGTCTTGTCATTGTGAAATATTGATATAATTATATTATTATAATTGGAAACTAATATATACCTTAATAATATCTCTTTGAAAATAAATCCAATCATCTAAAAATTTTATTTCAAAGGATAGTGACTGCCTTGTTAACTCTTCTCTCTGGAATTTGTGACTAATATATCATCCTGGAGAACATAGGTTTCAGTTCCTCTTACCTATATCTCTGATTCTCTAATATTGTTCTTTATTCTTTCTTATTAATGTTTAAGTATATATGCATACATTTAAGTATATTAAATGTAACATATTTCACATATACATATATATGTATATGCATATATACTCACTGGCATACTCATGTACATAGAACATCATTTGCACTCAATGAAAAAACCAAAAGACAGCAAAGTTTTATGAGATTAAAATAATTCCATGCAATCATCTCCACAACTCTGTTATTTTAACTGCATTTATATCAACTCAAATGACTTATTCCTTTTTTACCTATGTATAATGTTTTCTTTCAAAATATTAAGTACAAATCCAGTAATGTAATTAATTTTTAAAATTCATTAATATTTTTAATAATATATTTAGGCATTCAGGTTATGTTTTTAGAATTTTAGAATCAAATTTAGTTGTTTTTTTTTTTTACTTACTAGTTTGGCACTATGATGATTTTGTCATAGATTTTTAAAAATTTACTTATTTAACTTGGAGGGTAATTACAATATTGTGATGGTTTTTGTCATATGTCAACAGAAATTGGCCACAGGTATACACGTGTCCCACACATCCTGAACCCCACTCCCACTCACTTCCCCACCCTATTCCTCAAAGTTGTCCCAGAGCACCATCTTTGGGTGCCCTGCTTCATTCATCAAACTTGCACTGGTCATCTATTTTACATATGATAATGTGTATGTTTCAATACTATTCTCTCAAATCATCCCACCTTGGGCTTCTCCCACTGAGCCCAAAAGTCTATTCTTTACATCTGTGTCTCCTTTGCTGCTTTGAATGTATGATTATCAGTCTCATCTTTATGAATTTCATATATATACAATGTCTTTCTTTCTCTTTCTCACTTACTTCACTCTATATAGGCTCTAGGTTTATCTACCTAGGTATAATAGGCTCTAGGTTTATCTACCTCATTAGAACTGACTCAAATCAATCCATTTTATAGCTAAGTAATATTCCATTATGGATACATACTACAACTTCCTTATCCTTTCATCTGCCAATGAACATCTAGGTTGCTTCCATGTCTAGGTATTGCAAATAGTGCTACAATGAACATCAGGGTACATGTGTCTCTTTCAATTCTAGTTTCCCTGGGATGTATGCCTAGCAGTGGGATTGCTGAATCACAGGCAGTTCTATTTTCAGTTTTTTAAGGGATCTCCACACAGTTTTCCATAGTGGTTTATCAGTTTGTATTCCCAACAACAGTGTAAGAGGGTTCCCTTTTCTCCAGACCTCCCCAGCATTTAATGTTTGTAGACATTTTGGTGATGACCAGGCTTCCCTGGTGGCTCAGATAGTAAAGTGTCTGTCTGCAATGCAGGAGACCCAAGTTCCATCCCTGGGTTGGAAAGATTCTGGAGAAGGAAATGGCAGCCCACTCCAGTACTCTTACCTGGAAAATCCTATGGACGGAAGAGTCTGGTAGGCTACTGTCTATGGGGTCGCAAAGAGTCGGCCACAATTGAGTGACTTCACTTTCACTTTCATTCTGACTGATAGTGAGATGATACCTCATTGTGGTTTTGATTTTCATTTCTCTAATAATGAGTGATGTTGAACATCTTTTCAAATGTTTACTAGCCATCTACTTGTCCTCTTTGGAGAAATGTCTGTTTAGGTCTTTTACTGACTTTTTGATTGGTGTGGTCATTTTCTTGGTATTGAGCTTCATCAGCTGCTTGTATATTTTGGAAAGTAATCCTTTATCAGTTGCTTCATTTGCTATTATCTTCTCCCATTATGTCTATTTACCTTGCTTATAGTTTCCTTCATTGTGCAAAAGTTTTTAAGTTTAGCTAGGTCCCATTTATTTATTTTTGTTTTTATTTCCATTACTCTGGGAAGTGGGTCATAAAGGATCTTGCTATAATTTATGTCAGATGATGTTCTGCCTATATTTCCCTCCAGGGGTTTTATAGTTTCTGGTCTTATATTTAGGTCTTTAATACATTTTGAGTTTATTTTGTGTGTATGGTGTTAGAAAGTGTTCTAGTTTCATTCTTTACATGTAGTTGATCAGTTTTCCCAGCACCACTTGGAGAAGAGACCATCTTGTCTCTATTGTATATTTTTGTCCTCCTTTGTTAAAGATAAACTGTCCATAGGTGATTGGATTTATCTCTGAGCTCTCTGTTTTGTTCCGTTAATCATATTTCTGTTTCGGGGCCAGTACCATTAGTCTTGATGATTATTGCTTTTTAGTATAGTGTGAAGTCAGGAAGGTTGATTCCTTCAATAACATTCTTCTTTCTCAAGATTGCTTTGGCTATTCCAGGTCTTCTGTGCTTCCATTCAAATTATGCAATTATTAGTTCTAGCTCTGTGAAAAATACCATTGGCATTTTGATAGGGATTACATTGGATCTATAGATTGTTTTGGGTAGCACACTCATTTTCAATATATTCATTCTTCCAATCCAAGAACATCATATATTTATCAATCTACTTGTATCATTTTTTTATTTCTTTCATCAGTGTTTTATTGTTTTGTTGTATACAGGTTTCTTTAGGTCAATTTCTTCCTAAGGGTTTTATTCTTTTCATTGCAATGGTGATTATATCCTTCAACTTTACCATATTCATTGATCAGATCTAGTCATTTTCTAGCGGTATCCTTAGGGGTTTTTTTTAGTTTAGTTTTGTTTTGTTTTATGTAGAGGAGCTTGTCATCTACAAACAGTGAGAGTTATACTTCTTTTCCAATCTGGATTCTTTTATTTATTTTTCTTCTTTGATTTCTGTGACTAGGACTTCCAAAATTTGTTGAATAGTAGTAGTGACAGTGGGAATCCTTGTTCCTGACTTTAGAGGAAATGCTTTCAATTTTTTCCCATTGAAGATAATGGTTGCTGTGTGTTTGCCATATATGATTTTTATTATGTTGAGATATGTTCCCTCTGTACATATTTTGAGAGTTTTTGTCATACATTGGTGCTGAATTTTGTCAAAGACTTGCTCTGCACCTATTGAAATAATCATATGGTTTTTATCTTTCAGTTTGTTAATATGGTAGATAACATTGATTGATTTGTGAATATTGAAGAATACTTACAGCCCTGGAATAAAGTCCACTTGATCATTATGTATGATCTTTTTAAATATATTGTTTGATTCTGTTTCCTAGAAATTTGTTGAGGACTTTTGCATCAATTTCCATTAGTGATACTGGCCTATAGTTTTCTTTTTTCCTGGAATCTTTGTCGTGTTTTTGGTACGAGGGTGATGGTGGTCTTGTAGAATGAGTTTGGGAGTTTCCTTCCTCTGCAATTTTCTGGAAGAGTTTGATTAGGGGTATTAGCTCTTTAAATTTTTGGTGGAATTCACTTGTGAAGCCATCTGGTCCTGTGCTTTTGTTTGCTGGAAGATTTTTTTATTACAGTCTAGATTTCTGTGCTTGTGATTGGTCTGTTCAAATTTTCTATTACTTCTTGATTTAGTTTTTGAAAATTATATTTTTCTAAGTATTTTTCCATTACTTCCAAGTTGTCCATCTTGTTGGCATATAGTTGCTCATGGTAGTCTATTATGATCTTTTGCAATTTTGTGTTGTCTCTTGTAATTTCTCCATTTTCATTTCAAATTTTATTGATTTGAGTTTTCTCATCCCACCATTTATGTTGCTGAATCTGGCTAAAGGTTTGTCTATTTTGTTTATCTTCTCAAAGAACCAGCTTTTAGTTTTATTAATTTCTGGTATAGTCTCCTTCATTTCTTTCAGCTCTGGTTTTATTGAATTCTTTCCTTCAACTAACATGGGGGACATTTTTTGTTGTTCTTCTTCTTTTTCTAGTTGCTTCAGGTGTAAGGTAAGATTGTTTATTTGATGTTTCTCTTATTTCTTGAGGTAGGTTAATATTGCTATGAACTTCCCTTTAGAACTGCATTTACTGAATTCCATAGATTTCAGGTTGTCATGATTTCATTACTATTTGTTTCTATTCATATTTTGACAAAATGTGGTCCACTGGAGAAGGAAATGTCAAACTAATTCTGTGTTTTTGCCTTGAGAACCCCATGAACATTATGAAAAGGCAAAAAGTTGGACACTGAAAGATGAACTCCACAGGTCGGTAGGTGCCCAATATGTCACTGGAGACCAGTGGAGAAATAATTCCAGAAAGAATGAAGAGAGGGAGCCAAAGCAAAAAGCAACAACAACAACAACAAAAATCACCCAGTTGTGGATGTGACTGGTGATAGAAGTCCAATGTTGTAGAGAGCAATAGGGTATAGGAACCTAGAATGTTAGGTCCATGAATTCAGGCAAATTGAAAGTGGTCAAACAGGAGAAGGCAAGAGTGAACGTCGACATTTTAGGAATCAGTGAACTAAAATGGACTGGAATAGGTGAATTTAATTCAGATGACCATTATATCTACTACTGTGGGCAAGAATCCCTTAGAAGAAATGGAATAGCTATCATCATCAAGAAAAAGGGTCCAAAATGCAGTACTTGGATGCAATCTTAAAAACTGGCAGAATGATATCTGTAGTTTACCAAGGCAAATCACACAATATCACTGTAATTCAAATCAATGCCCCTATGAGTAATGCTGAAGAACCTGAAGTTGAACGGTTTTCTGAAGACCTACAAGACCTTCTAGTACTAACACCCAAAAAAAGATGTCCTTTTCATTATAGGGGACTGGAATGCAAAAGAAGGAAGTCAAGAAACACTTGAAGTAAAGGCAAATTTGGCTTCAGAGTATAGAATGAAGCAGGGAAAAGGCAAACAGAATTTTGCCAAGAGAATGCATTGGTCACAGCAAACACCCTCTTCCAAAAACACAAGAGAAGACTTTGCACATGAACATCACCAGATCTTCAACACTGAAATCAGATTGGTTATCTTCTTTGTGGCCAAAGGTGGAGAAACTCTAGACAGTCTGCAAAAACAAGACCAGGAGCTGACTGTAGCTCAGACCATGAACTCCTTATTGCCAAATTCAGACTTAAAGAGAAGAAAGTAAGGGAAAAAGCTAGACTATTCAGGTATGACTTAAAGCAAATCCCTTACAATTATACAGTGGAAACGAGAAATAGATTTAAGGAACTCAATATGATAGGCAGAGTGCCTGATGAACTATGGATGGAGGTTCGTGACACTGTACAGGAAACAGGTATCAACACCATCCCCAAAAAAAGAAATGCAAAAAAGGAAAATAGCTGTCTGTGGAGGCCATATAAAAACCTGTGAAAAGAAGAGATGTGAAAAGCAAAAGAGAAAAGGACCTTTTGAATGCAGAGTTCCAAAGAATAGCAAGGAAAGATAAGAAAGCCTTTCTCAGAGATCAGTGCAAAGAAGTAGACAAAAACAATGGAATGGGAAAGACTAGAGATCTCTTCAAGAAAGTTAGAGATATGAAAGGAACATTTCATGCAAAGATAGGCTCAGTAAAGGACAGAAATGGGATAAATCTAACATAAGCAGAAGATATTAAGAAGAGGTGGCAAGAATACACAGAAGAACTATGCAGCAAAGATCTTCACAACCCAGATAATCACGATGGTGTGGTCATTCACCTAGAGCCAGACATCCTGGAATATGAAGTCAAGTGGGCCTTAGGAAGCATCACAATGAACAAAACTAGTGGAGGTAATGGGATTACAGTTGAACTATTAAAACCCTAAAAGATGATGTTGTGAAAGTGCTACACTCAATATGCCAGCAAGTCTGGAAAACTCAGCAGTGATCACGGACTGGAAAAGGTCATTTTTCATTCCAATCCCAAAGACAGTCAACGACAAAGAATGCTCAAACTGCCGCACAGTTGTCCTCATCTCACACGCTAGTAAAGTAATGCTGCAAATTCACCAAGCCAGGCTTCAGCAATATGTGAAGCATGAACTTCCAGATGTTCAAGCTGGTTTTATAAAAGGCAAATGAACCGGAGATCAAATTGCCAACATCCGTTGGATCATCAAAAAAGCAAGAGAGCTCCAGAAAAACATGTATTTCTGCTTTATTGACTATGCTAAAACTTTTGACTGTGTGTATCACCACAAACTGGCAAATTCTGAAAGAGATGGTGATACCAGACCACCTGACCTGCCTCTTGAGAAATCTGTATGCAGGTAAGGAAGCAACAGTTAGACATGGATATGGGACAACAGAATGGTTCCAAATAGGAAAAGGAGTAGATCAAGGCTGTATATTGTAACCTTGCTTATTTAACTTATATGCAGAATACACCATGAGAAGCACTGGGTTTGACGAAGCCCAAGCTGGAATCAAGATTGCCGGGATAAATGTCAATAACCTCAGATGTACAGATGACAGCACCCATAGAGCAGAATTCGAAGAAGAATTAGAGTCTCTTGATGAGAGTGAAAGAGGAGAGTGAAAAAGTTGACTTAAAGCTCAACATTCAGAAAACTAAGATCATGGCATCTGGTCCCATCACTTTATGTCAAATAGATGGGAAACAGTGGCAGTTTTTAATTTTGGGGGGGCTCCAAAATCACTGCAGATGGTGATTGCAGCAGTGAAATTAAAAGTTGCCTGTTCCTTAGAAGAAAAGTTATGACCAATCTAGACAGCATATTGAAAAGCAAAGACATTACTTTGTCAGCAGAGGTAGGTCCATCTATTCAAAACTGTGTTTTTTCCAGTAGTCATGTATTGATGTGGGAGTTAGACTGTAAAGAAAGCTGAATGTTGAAGACTTGATGCTTTTGAACTGTGGTGTTGGAGAAGACTTTTGAGAGTTCCTTGGACTGCAAGGAGATTGAGCCAGTCAATCCTAAAGGAAATCAGTCCTGAATATACATTGGAAGGACTGATGCTGAAGCTGAAACTCCAATACTTTGGCCACCTGATGTGAAGAACTGACTCATTGGAACAGACCCTGATGCTGGGAAAGATTGAAGGTGGCAGAACAGGATGACAGAGGATGTGACGGTTGGATGCTATCACTGACTCAATGGACGTGAGTTTGAGTAACCTCTGGGGGTTGGTGATAGACAGGGAGGCCTGGCGTGCTGCAATCCATGGAGTCATGAATAATCGGATATGACTGAGTGACTGACATGAACTGAAGTAATTCATATTTTTATTTCCTTTTTTGATTTCTTCAGTGATATGTTGGTTTCAGATATGTGTTGTTTAGCCTCCATATATTTGTGTTTTTATAGGTTTTTTTGTGTGTCTGTAGTTGATTCTAATCTTACTCTTATGATAAAAAAAATGTTTAAAATGATTTCCATTTTTTAAAATTTACCAAGGCTAGTATTGTGGCCCAGGATATGAGCTAGCCTGAAGAATGTGACAGGTGCCCTTGAGAAACAGGTGAAATCCATTGTTTGGTTGAAATGCCCCGAGAATATCGACTAGGTCTAACTGTTCCAATGTATCATTTAAATCTTGTGTTTGCTTGTTCACTTTCTGCCTGAATGAAGTGTCCACTGGTGTGAGTGGGATATTAAAGTTCCTCAGTATTACTGTGCTACTGTTGATTTCCCCTTTAATAGTTCTCTGCATTTGTCTTATATATTGAGGTGTTCCTATGTCAAGACATATATATTTATAATTGTTATATTTTCTTGGATTGATCCCTTGATCTTTATGTTGTGTCCTACTTTGTCCCTTGATACAGTCTTTATGTTAAAAATATTTTATATCTGATATGTGTATTTCTACTCCTGCTTTCTTTTGGTCTCCATTTGCATGACATATCTTTTTCCTGGTCTTCATTTTCTGTCTGTATGTGGGCCTATGTTTGAAGTGGGTCTCTTGTAGATGATATACTTAGGGGTTTTATTTTTGTATCCACTTGGCCAGTCTTTTTCTTTTGGTTGGTACATTTAACCCATTTACATTTAAAGTAAATTATTGATAAGTATGATCCAGTTGCCACTTACTTTATTGTTTGGGCTTATTTTTATAAACCTTTTCTGTGTTTCCTGTATAGTGAAGATTTTTGAGCATTTGTTGAAGAGCTGGTTTGATTACCGTGCTTTCTCTCAGCTTTTGCTTGTGTGTAAAGCTTTTGATTTCTCCTTTGATAGTGAATGAGATCCTTGCTGGTTAGAGTAATCTTTGCTCTAGGTTTTTTCCTTCTATGGTTTAAGTATATCCTGTGATTCCCTTCTGGCCTGTGGAGTTTCTGTTGAAAGATCAGCTGTTATCTTTGTGGGGGCCCCATTATATGTTTTTTTTTTTTTTTCTTTTCCCTTGATTCTTTTACTATTTCTCCTTCCTTCTTAATTTTTGTTAGCTTGATTAATATGTCCTGGCATGTTTCTCCTTAGGTTTATCCTGTATGACACTTTCTGATTTCCTTGGACTTGAGTGGCTATTTCCTTCTCCAACTTAGGGGAGTTTTAATTATTATCTCCTCACATATTTACTCAATGCTCTTTCCTTTTATCTTTTTCTTCTGGAATACCTATGATTTCTATGTTGACACACACATTGTCCCAGAGGTCTATGAGGCTGTCCTCATTTCCTTTTATTCTTTCTTTCTTTTTTCATTCTGCTTCATTTATTTCCACCATTCTATCTTTCTTCTCACTTATTCTTTCTTCTGCCTCAGTTACTCTATTGTTGTTTCTCTCCACAGTATTTTTAATCTCAGTCATTGCATTGTTCATTACCAATTGACTATTCTTTATTTCTTCTGTGTCCTTGGCAAATATTATGTGCATCTTTTCAGTCCATGTATCTAATCTATTTATCTGTATCTTCATTTTGCTTTCAAGATTTTGAATCATCTTTACTATCATTATTCTGAATTATTTTCCTGGTAGACTCCCTATCGCCTCCTCTTTTGTTTTGTTTGGTGGGTTTTTATCATGTTCTTTCACCTGTTGGATATTTCTCAGCTTTTTCATTTTGTTTAGTTTCCTATGTTTGGGGCCTCTTTTCTGCAGGCTGGAGGGTGATAGTTCACCCTCCCTGTGGAGTCTGTTCCCTGTGGGTTGGGTTGGACCAGTGGCTTGTGAATGTTTCCTGGTTGGGGGAACTTGTGTCTGTGTTCTGGGGAATGGACTGGATCTCATCTCTCTAAAGGGCAGTGCAGTGTCCAGTAGTGAGTTTTGGGGTATCTGCAGATTTTGTATGGCTTTGGGGTGACTGTCTTTTAATGTTCAAGATTGTGTTCCTGTTTTGCTAGAGGATTAACATGAAATGTCTCTTTGGAGCTTGCTGGCTCTTGGGTGGAGCTTGGTCTCAGTGTAGGTATGGAGACTTTTGGGTGTGTCTTGTCTATTATTGTTCCCTGGGATCAGGAGTTCTATGATGATCCCAAAGTTCTGTAGTTGACCTTCCTGCCTCTGGATTTTGGTCTTTATCTCTTAAAGTATCATCAAAACTTCTCTGTCCATACAGCAGAGAAGACAAAACCCCTAGGTTAATGGTTAAACATCTCTCCACAGCCAGAAATGGCTAAAAAGATCCATAGGGTTATATAGAGAAGAGAAGATGGAGACGGGTGATAAAATGGCCAGGAGGAGAAGTGGGGGAATCAAACGGGAAGAGAGGATTCAAGTCAGTAATCAAATCCCTAAGTCAAAATGAACATTATAAATTAAACCCTTAAAAGGTACAGAATTAATAACAAAAGATCAAAAGACAAAAATTAAAAAAACTAGAATAAAACTAGACTCTTAAAACAATATTAAAAAAAAGAAAAAAACTGAATCAAACATAAAGAACCAAATTAAGACAGTATGAGGGGAAAATGAAAAAGTGGAACGTGGGAGAAAGTGAAAAATGAGAATAAAGAACTTAAAGAAATAATAAAATTTTAAAAATTTAAAGTCATAATAATATAGAAAAATATATCTAGGAATTCTTTGGAGCTCTTGTGTGCAGAGTGGAGTCCTTTCAGTGTCAGATAACCCCCTGTTCCAACTTGTACATTTATCAAAATCTACACTTCCCCCTCAAATGCACAGTCTCAGCTTAACTTTAGGATTTTAATCTTCTGCACTTGACACTTTTGGAACAGTTCTCCTTTTCTTTGCTTGGATTGGCCCCCTCTGCTTGTAAGTGTCTTCAGTGTCAAATCTCCATCCTGATATCAAGGGGCAAAAGTGGTCATTTATTCAGGCTTCTTTGTTCAGTTGCGCCATGGAGAGGTAGGTGCATTTCAAACAAACACTTCTGAGATGTGTGGGGAGTGTTCACAGCAGATGGACCATACAAGGGTGGCCACATTCCAAGGTGGCATGCATTTTTCATGTCCAAGACACAAGGTTCCTGGGTTCTCTGTAAGGGCACAGTCCTGGGTGGGCCATGCATCTCCTCAGGGGAGCTGTCTTTAGGCTGAGACACTCCTGTCAGGTATGAACTGTCCTGGATCCCAGGAAGATTTAGTTAGTGACTGGCAACCTGCTCACAGCTTGATGGGGATGTGGTCTCTGGGGCCCGGATTGTAGCAGTCCCTTGTCTTCCACTTCTGGCTGTCACACAAGCTGGCTTGCTCTCCTCTGGTATTCACTAGGGGGTCACCCTTTGTTGTGTGTGTGTGCCAGATGTCACAGTGTGGCATTAGAACCTTCCCCCAGGAAAGATCTTCTGTTTTTCTTTGTCTCTCTGGCATTTCCATTATTTGGATTGCTATATCACCTTAGTCCCCTCAGAGTGTCGTCAGAACATTCAGTCCTGGTCCTTTCCTTATGGACTTAAGGATCAATGATGCAGCCCAAACCTATGCACCTAGCCCGACTCACTGCGGGTGGACACAAGAGTGTGAGTTGCTTCTTGGCTGCTAATTTCTGTTGAATGCAAATTCTGTACTGATTATTATTATTATTATTATTTTCTTCTTTTTTCTGGTTATATTGCTATCTGTGATTCCAAAGCTCCCCACTGACCCTACCTGTGAGAGGCTTTCCTGTAATGTTTCCTCCTTCACTATCCCTCCCCATGATGGGCCTTTTTCCCTAAATTCTTTGTCTCTTTTTTTCAACATTATCTTGTGTCCTTCCTCATTTCAAAGAGATTGGTTTGTCTTTCTGGGTATCTGGGGTCTTCCTCTAATATTTAGAAATTGTTTTGTGAAAGTTGCTTCACTTGCAGACTTTTTTTTTTAACTTTATTTACTTATTTTAATAGGAAGCCAATTACCTTATGATGTTGTAGTGGTTTTTGAAATTCACTGACATGAATCAGCCATGCGTGTACATGTGTCCCATTTCCTGAACTCCCCTTCCACCTCCATCCCCATCCCATCCCTCAGGGTCGTCCCAATGCACAAGCCCTGAGCATCCTGTCTCATTCATCAAACCTGGACTAGCGATCCAATTCGCATATGGTAACATACATGTTCTAATGCTATTCTCTCAAATAATTCCAACGTCGCTTTTCCCCACAGAGTCCAAAAGTCTGTTCTTTACATCTGTGTCTCTTTTGCTGTCTCACATATAGGGCCATCGTTATCATCTTTCTAAGTTCCATATATATGCATTAATATACTGTATTGGTGTTTTTCTTTCTGACGTACTTCACTCTGTACATTAGGCTCCAGTTTCATCCACCTCATTAGAACTGGTTCAAATGCATTCTTTTTAATAGCTGAGTAATATTCCATTGTGTTTATGTACCACAGCTTTCTTATTCATTCATCTGGTGATGTACATCTAGGTTGCTTCCACGTCCCAGCTATTGTAAACAATGCTGTGATGAACATTGGGGTACATGTGTCTCTTTCAATTCTGGTTTCCTAAGTGTGTATGCCTAGCAGTGCAATTGCTGGGTTGTATGGCAGTTCTATTTCCAGTTTTGTAAGGAATCTCCACACTGTTCTCCATAGTGGTTGTACTAGTTTGCATTCCCCCAAACAGTGTAAGAGGGTTTCCTTTTCTCTGCACCCTCTCCAGCATTTATTGCTTGTAGGCTTTTTGAGAGCAGCCATTCTGATTGGCATAAGATGGTGCCTCATTGTGGTTTTGATTTGCATTTCTCTGATAATGAGTGATCTTGAGCATCTTTTCATATGTCTGTTAGCCATCTGGATGTCTTCTTTGGAGAAATGTCTATTTAGTTCTTTGGCCCATTTTTTGATTGGGTCATTTATTTTTCTGGAATTGAGCTTCAGGAGCTGCTTGTATATTTTTGAGATTAATTCTTTGTCAGTTGCTTCATTTGTTTTTATTTTCTCCCATTCTGAGAGCTGTCTTTTCATCTTGCTTATAGTTTCCTTTGTTGTGCAAAAGATTTTAAGTTTAATTATATCCCATTTGTTTATTTTTGCTGTTATTTCCATTACTCTGGGAGGTGGGTCATAGAGGATCCTGCTGTGATTTATGTCAGACAGTGTTTTGCCTATGTTTTCCTCTATGAGTTTTATAGGTTTTTGTTTTACATTTAGCTCTTTAATCCATTTTGAGCTTATTTTTGTGTATGGTATTAGAGTGTTCTAGTTTCATTCTTTTATAAGTGGTTGACCAGTATTCCCAGCACCACTCATTAAAGAGATCGTCTTTTCTCCACTGTATATTCTTGCCTTCTTTCTAAAAGATAAAGTGTCCATAGGTTCATGGATTTATCTCTGGGCTTTCTGTTTTGTTCCATTGATCTTTATTTCTGTCTTTGTGCCAGTTCCATACTGTTTCAATGACTGTAGCTTTATAGTATAGTCTGAAGTCAGGCAGGTTGATTCCTCCAGTTCCATGCTACTTTCTCAAGATTGCTTTGGCTATTCGGGGTTTTTTGTATTTCCATATAAATTGTGAAATTATTTGTTCTAGTTCTGTGAAGAATACCGTTGGTAGCTTGATAGGGATTGCATTGAATCTATAGATTGCTTTGGGTAGTATACTCATTTTCACTATATTGATTCTTCTGATCCATGAACATGGTATATTTCTCCATCTCTTTGTGTCATCTTTGATTTCTTTCATCAGTGTTTTATAATTTTCTAAATATAGGTCTTTTGTTTCTTTAGGCAGATTTATTCCTAAGTATTTTATTATTTTTGTTGCAGTGGTGAATGAAATTGTTTCCTTAAATTATCTTTCTCTTCTCTCATTGTTAGTGTATAGGAATGCAAGGGGTTTCTCTGTGTTAATTTTATATCCTGCAACTTTACTATATTCATTGATTAGCTCTAGTAATTTTCTGGTGGTGTCTTTAGGGTTTTCTATTGTAGAGGATCATGTCATCTGCAAACAGTGAGTTTTACTTCTTCTTTTCCAATCTGGATTCTTTTCATTTCTTTTTCTTCTCTAATTGCTGTGGCTAAAACTTCTAAAACTATGTTGAATAGTAGTGATCTTTTGATGTATTTGTGGATGAGAAAGTGGTCTCTCTATTCTATTCCTCATCATGCTGGGACTACCCTATGTCTTACTCTTTAATCATAGCCTTTCAGAGACTCAACTTGTTAGAATTAAACATGGCTATATTTCTTTTTCCCTTGATGATAAAAATCATCAAAAATTGGTGAGTGCTATTTCCTTTAATATGGCTCTTTTATTTTGCTTTAGTTTCAGTCCTATCTTGATAATTTTGAAAATATTTGCTTTCTGGGGGGATAAAAAAACGTGGTGGGGAAGTGTATTTTAAAACCGTACAGAGACATCTAATGAACTATTCTCAAATTTCCTTTTTTTCATCTTTTCTGTTTTCTTAAAGAAAGAATTTCATTCAAAACAGTATCTGTTTAACTGTTGCTCTTAGATATTAGTCTGTGTTAATTCTATTTGTTACAATTACCTTCTACCATTTTGTCCTTGGTATTTTAATTTCTCTATGATGTTCTTTTTTAAAGAAGTTATGAATTCATTAGATTATTTGACTTTTGTCTTTTTTTTTTGCATATGATTTTCATTATTTGGATTATAAGGGTATTCTTATAAACTTATTTCTGTAAATGTTTAATTTTATCTTTCATAAATCAAATTTTGACCTTTTTCTGGCTTTTTCTAATGATGCTCATGCCTGTATTATTCTTTTTCCATCACTATTCTTTATATTGTTCTTAGCACTTTTACTGTTTATGTAAACTCTGCCCCTATGGCCTGCAGGTCTAATCTGACCAATGACCTCGTTTTGTAAACAAAGTTTTATTGAAACACAACCAGAACCACTGGTTTGTGTATTCCATGTTATTACAATAGAGTTAAGCATTCAAGACAAAGCTTGTATAGTCAATAACATTAAAATATCTGTTATCTGGTCATTTATAGGAAAAAAAAATTACAAAGCTACCTCTAGAGGACTTCTTGCAAATCAACAAAAGAAAAAAAAAAGAATTCTAATAGAAAAATATAATGCAGAAAAGCATCAATAAAAGAAAGAACCAAGAAGATTAGCAATAATAGAGAAGCTCAAAATCATTACTAAGCAGAGAATGCCACTTGAAAGAGTAAAAAGATGTCACTTTCCACCTGTTAGATTAGCATATATCAGAAAGTCTAATAAAGTCAAATTGTACCAAGGACACTAGGATATGAGATACTTTACACCTGACTCATGTATGCAAACTTTCTACCTGTATGCAAACTGGCACAGCCGCCCTAAGAGAACAGTCTTTGTTACAAACTAAAATTGGGATATGTATATCCTATGACTTAGTATTGCTGTTACTGGATATTACCTTAAAAAAAGTGTCTTAGTTCAGTTCAGTCGCTCAGTTGTGTCCGACTCTTTGCGACCCCATGAATCACAGCAAGCCAGCCCTCCCTGTCCATCACAAACTCCCGGAGTGTACTCAAACTCATGCCCATTGAGTTGGTGATGACATCCAGCCACCTCATCCTCTGTCGCCCCTTCTTCTCCTGCCCCCAATCCCTCTCAGCATCACGGTCTTTTCCTATGAGTCAACTCTTTGCATCAGGTGGCAAAAGTATTGGAGTTTTAGCGTCAGCACCAGTCCTTCCAATGAACAGCTAGGACTGATCTCCTTTAGGGTGGACTGGTTGGATCTCCTTGCAGTCCAAGAGACTCTCAAGAGTCTTCTCCAACACCACAGTTCAAAAGCATCAATTTTTCAGCACTCAGCTTTCCTCACAGTCTAACTATCACATTCATACATGACCACTGGAAAAACAATAGCCTTGACCAGATGGATATTTGTTGGCAAAGTAGTGTCTCTGCTTTTTAATATGTTATCTAGGTTGGTCATAACTTTTCTTCCAAGGAGTAAGCATCTTTTAATTTCATGGCTGAAGTCACCATCAGCAGTGATTTTGGAGCCCAGAAAAATAAAGTCTGGCACTGTTTCCACTGTTTCCCCATCTATTTGCCATGAGGTGATGGGACCAGATGCCATGATCTTAGCTTTCTGAATATTAAGCTTTAAGCCAACTTTTTCACTATCCTCTTTCACTTTCATCAAGAGGCTTTTTAGTTCCTCTTCATTTTCTGCCATAAGGGTGGTGTCATCTGCATATCTGAGGTTATTGATATTTCTCCTGGCAATCTTGATTCCCGCGTGTGCTTCTTCCAGCCCAGCGTTTCTCATGATGTACTCTGCATAGAAGTTAAATAGCAGGGTGACAATATATATCCTGACGTGCTCCTTTTCCTATTTGGAACCAATTTGTTCCATGTCCAGTTCTAATTGCTACTTCCTGACCTGCATACAGGTTTCTCAAAAGGCAGGTCAGGTGGCCTGGTATGCCCATATCTTCCAGAATTTTCCACAGTTTATTGTGATCCACACAGTCAAAGGCTTTGGTGTAGTCAATAAAGCAGAAATAGATGTTTTTCTGGAACTCTCTTGCTTTTTTGATGATCCAGCAGATTTTGGCAGTTTGATCTCTGGTTCCTCTGCCTTTTCTAAAACCAGCTTGAACATCTGGAAGTTCATGGTTCACATATTGCTGAAGCCTGGCTTGGAGAATTTTGAGCATTACTTTTCTAGTGTGTGAGATGAGTGCAATTGTGTGGTAGTTTGAGCATTCTTTGGGATTGCCTTTCTTAAGGATTGGAATGAAAACAGACCTTTTCCAGTCCTGTGGCCACTGCTGAGTTTTCCAAATTTGCTGGCATATTGAGTAAAGCACTTTCACAGCATCATCTTTCAGGACTTTAAATAGCTCAACTGGAACTCTATCACCTCCAATAGCTTTGTTCATAGTGATGCTTTCTAAGGCCCACTTGACTTCACATTCTAGGATGCCTGACTCTAGGTGAGTGATCACACCCTTGTGATTATCTGGGTCATGAAGATCTTTTTTGTACAATTCTTCTGTGTATTCTTGCCACCTCTTCTTAATATCTTCTGCTTCTGTTAGGTCCATACCATTTCTGTCTTGTATTGATCCCATTTTTGCATGAAATATTCCCTTGATATCTCTAATTTTCTTGAAGAGATCTCTGGTCTTTCTCATTCTGTTGTTTTCCTCTATTTCTTTGCATTGATTGCTGAGGAAGGCTTTCTTTTCTCTCCTGGCCTTTCTTTGGAACTCTGCATTCAAATGGGAATATTTTTCCTTTTCTCGTTTGCTTTTAGCTTATCTTCATTTCACAGCAATTTGTAAGGCCTCGTCAGACAACCATTTTGCCTTTTTGCATTTCTTTTCCATGGGGATGGTCTTGATCCCTGTCTCCTGTACAATGACAGGAACCTCTGGTCTCATATAGGTCACAAAGATATATGAACAGAGATGATCACCACAGTATTGTTTGTGATAAGCAGGTTGTTGAAGGCAATCTGAACATTTATTGCTAGATAGATTGACTAGGAAAACCTGGAGGATGAACATTATGAAATTTCATCCTTCAGGTAGGGGCAATAAATCAGATCTACATATAGACATGCATGTTTTATAATGATCTGCTACATGAAAGCAAAATTATAAAAGATAATGGTATCTATAATCTTATAATACAGAAATTAATATAAAGGTATGCAACAATATGTATCCTACAAGTGAATACACATTAAAGATATTTGAGTTTTGTGGAAGTTAAGAACTAAGAAAGAAGGATGAATGGGAGAAGGAAATAAGGAAGATAAAAAAATATATAACTCTAATTTTGAATCATGAAAGTTTTATTATTTTAGTAGCCAACAGTCATCAATTAGCTACATACTATTAAACTTACATTTTTTCCTAAACTCTACAGGTAACACATTTACTTAGTCAAAAATTTTTATCACAAGTAGCTCTTTTCTCTAAAGAAGAAAATTTGCATCATTCATCTTTTTTTTCATGGATGCTGAAATGAATAAAGGTTTTTTTTTATTTGTTTGCTTTTTTTTTAATGCAATGGATTTCACTTGAGTGCAGTGGATTGAAGTTCCCTGATCTTACACAGCATCAATCTATTACCACCTCAATGGGGGTTGTGATAAATTTTAATATCCTCTTAATCATGAAAATTGATCTAATTCTTCAGTTAACACTGTAACTTAATGAAGTTTGAAACATTTTTTTCAATTATATATATTTATATAAATTTAAATATTATACCAGGAAATAGTTACTATTAAAATTTTGTCTGCTCTGCTTGCTTTATTATTTGAAACTGCTGTAAATGTAATGTATGTTTCCTGCATTAAGTAAGTCAAGAGTGTGTAAATAGCCAAACATTAAAACAATAATCTATTTGGGCCTTACCTAAACTGACATTTTCTGTACTTAGAAGTACTACAATTTTTCTAAACATATTATATAACTTAGAGAGGTGAACTGTGCTTTGTATCCTGAGAAGATAAGATTTTCCACAACTAAAATTTTGGCTCAGACTTCTGAAACTCACTTTGAATTAAAAGAAATTCAGACAATGTGTTGCACATGATTAAGAGGATAAGCAGAGTCATTAACTAAGCTGACTAATGGACTACAGAGTTCTAAAACTCCCAAACACTATCATGATGAAATGAAGGCATTTACTTGTTAATTTTCCTACATAGATCTTATTTTGGTAGAAGGAGATTGGATTCATTACTTTACCCAGACTTGGTATTATTGACCTTGAGTAATACTTCCCTCCTTAACCATATAAAAACCCTATAATTTACAAGTTCCATATCATCTCAGAAAACCTGTCTTATCTGTTCTTTTTAAGTAGATACAATTGAATGAAGACTTCAGATCAGTCAACACTAGATAACAGACTTCTATTTTTTCAAATGCAATTCATTACTGTATAAGGTCCCATTAGGTTGAGCAACCAATAGATGTAATCACACAACCATGAGGCCTTATTTGCAGAATACAAAAGAGATTCGTGCAACTACTTGTTTTGTTTTAAAAGATAAAATCTAGTTCTGAGAAATTACAGATTTTACAGCTCACATGTTTATTTTACAACATTTTTCTTTATACCATAAATCAATATAGGGAAGGATTTTTTTTAATGTTATAGTATTACAGTACTGCTTTAAAGCACTAAAAGAGAATTCTCCATATATATAGTCATTGATGAGTTATAGATGTGGAAGTGTACTATTTATAGAGGATTCTGCAAGCTAGAAGACTTTTGACACTACTGAGAAGACAAGTGCTATTGGATTCTGGATGAGGTGGCTGAAATATAAAATAAACGGATGTGAGGGAAGCATTAACAAGTCTCTAGAGACTTTATAAATAGAAAGATATTGGCCTGTTTCATAAACTGGATACACTTATTGGAAATAAGTATGTAAGAATGACAACAATGAGTTGTGGATAGAAATTTTGTTACTCAAGGCAGGTAAGAGTTAGGAAGGGCAGTGGCGTAGTTGCTAAGATGGAAAAATTGCAATCAGTATAATGCTAGAGAGAACTGAGTTAGGAGCGAGAAGTTCTAAATTTTAGTTTGATCTCCACACTTTCTTAGCTCTATGAACTTTATCTGCTGGCTGAAACATATGTGATCTCAGTTTCTGAATGAGAAAATATACAGAGTAATAATTGCCCTTACAAGATTGCTGTTATAATTAGGGATATATGCAAAATGAGTTTTCATACCTGGAAGTAATTAATTGTTATGAGGTTAAATGTATTCATAACAAAGAAGTGTACCACAGAACAAGAAACCTATAGCTACTTATTACACACATACAAATGTACATACATAATTATGTTTAAATCTAATAAAACAACATATGAGAATTTCATCAGTGTTGAAAGAAAAAACATCCAGTGTTACAATCAATAGGAAAACAGACAAAGTGTATCTTAAAGGTGATATTTATTAATATTTAATGAAGACAGAGAATGTATCATCTGTACTTCTATAGAGCCACTAAACAGGTAAAAATATTTCATTCATAGAGCCTTCAGGTTTTTTGACAATGTCACTTCTACAGAGGGCTCCTATATGGGCTTCCCTGGTGGATCAGGTAAAAAAATCTGCCTGCAGTGCAGGAGACTCGGGTTCAATCCCTGGGTCGGGAAGATCCCTGGAGAAGGACATGACAACCCATTCCTGTATTCTTGCCTGGAGAATCCCCATGGACTGAGGAGCTTGGCGGGCGTCTGTCCATGGGGTTGCAAAGAGTCAGACAAGTCAAATAAGAGCGACTGACACAGATAATGGGGAGCAACTAAATGCTAAAAAATTACATTATCTTTCCTTTATGATTTTATTGCTTCATCTTATGTTATACACAAACAGAAGTTATATATGTTGCTACTCATTGAGCCTAATGAAACTCATGCATTTAATGATACATTGGAACTTATCTGACACAGATGTACTGAGAATAATCCTTGGTATTTTGAATTCCTGCCTACTCCCTAGATATTCCATTGCTATAAAATTTATTATTCACATGTAATATTAGCATATATAATAAATTCTACTTACTTTAAGTATTTTTTAGTAGCAAATTACTCATTTCTACTTCTGATATATTTGGTTTTATATACTAACTACTAAGTTTATTAAGTAGTGTTCAACTCTTTGTGACCTATGAACCATAATCTTCCAGGCAGCTCTGTCCATGGAGTTCTCCAGGCACGAACACTGGAGTGGAAAGCCATGCCCTCCTCCAAGCGATCTTTCTAACCCAGGAATTGAATCTGAGTCTCTTATGTCTCCTGCATTGGCAGGCATGTTTTTTAACCAGTAGTGTCACCTAGGAACCATTAAAGTTTATATGGAAAACATGCCCTTTAATTATATTATTTAGATTATAATTTTGTTTGACCTTTAATGATTATTGAATTTTAATCTCTTAAAGAATAATTTAAAAAATAGAAAATCTGAACTGGTGAAGAAGCAGTTGTTTGTTTCTAAAGAATTTTCTTAGATTTAATGCAACATCTTCCCAATTTAATTTTCAACAAATAATAGGATAATCATGTGTCTGTCCCTACAAATTATTTTCATACTTTCCTGAAAAATTGAAATTAACCCTATTTTAAAGACTGAAAAATTAAAAGATGTCATAGCAACAATTCAGATGAAAATTTGCTAACTATCCAAACTCAACTTCAAGTCACATATGCTGTTTGTTTCCATTTGCAAAAAAAAAGAAGATACAAAAAAAATCTTAGAAAAGTATAAATTTCTTAAAGAAATATATTTCAGAAAGAAAACACAGTTTACCTACTACCGTTTTATATTTATATTAATTAGCTAATTTATATTTCATACTCATTGAATCTTCCTCTACTATAATGATACATCCTCTATAATAACTATATTTCTAGTTTTTAATATAAAAATTAATATTAGTGTTTATGACTAAATGTCAGAGACAGACAATTTTTCTCTCTTCTTGGGTTTTAAATATTTTTCCATTGGGCTTAAGATTTGAGCGATTCCCCCCCAAAAATCTTTCTAAACTCTGATTTATCTGTATAAGTTAATTAAATGGCAGCTACTATCAGAGCAATAGATATTTTTTTAAAAGCTTGAATATATGATCATTAATTCATCATATTTATCTGAATTATATGAAATAACACATTGTGCTCCCTGAAATGATGCCTGTATATCATTGTGTTGCAGCATAATTTGGTTTATTATTTTTAAAATAGTCTTTGAATATGGTGTACTGACATGTTTCATTTCCCCAGTTACTTGGACATGGTTTGTGGTTTTTACATCAATCCACAGTAACCAGAAGTTATTTTCCTTAAGAAACAATAACAAATGCAATTGACAGACTGTGTTTGCTAGTGGAAACATCATTGCATTATTCTCTAATAATGAAATAGCTAGTATATTGTCACTAATAAAAGTCTGCAACTTTTTTTAAAGTGGTATAGGATATTTGTCATAACTCAAGCTGGATAGTTGTCAGGATGCAAGAAAAACTGAAATTTACTAGTGATAAACCCCTAAATGGCAGAGCTCTGTGTGTCTGATGCATTCAGCAGAAAGGTCAGTCAGGCAGTAAAAGCCAATTATTTTCCTAAGGTTGGGCTGATGTTGATTTTTACACCTGAGGTTGTGTAGTGGGTGGTCCATGAATACCTAAAGAATACATTTTCATCTGGGTCCTAATGTGGCAGGCAGATATAGAAACAAAACTGTCAACCTACAATATGTCTTAAAAATATTTCTTAAAATATTTTTAAATATTTTATTTAAAATATTTCTTAAAAAGAATATTTCTTAAAATAGAGAATATTTCTTAAAAATAGAGAAATGTTAAGGGGTTTCCTTCCCAAAACGACTCATCAGAAATCAGAGTGAGAGCTAGAAAATAGAATCAAGACATGGAATTTTCAGATCATAGAAACTAGTTATATACTGCTATGGTATAAGTTCCTTTTCTTTTAGATTGTCTGATATACCTCTAAGTCATAAAGATGTGCATAGCTATAACACATGTAAAAGAATCACCCAAACGTTCTTCTCCTTAAAGCATAAGTATGAAAATTAACACAATATCAAAGACTGCAAAAGAGAACAATTTTCTTACAGATCATCTGTGTTAGCCAATCCCCCACTCCAATGTCATAAATTCATTATAAATGAGACAAGATACACAATGTTTGTATCCAGAATTTATTCTGCTAACAATAGAGCAAGGTCTAGAATCAGTTTAGTTTTGTGGACAGTGTACTGTGTGCGTGTTCATTCATTTGTCTGTGCATATGGGTATTGGTGTGTGCATGCAAGTAAGCAATAGTGTTTGTCTATCTGTGTGTGGGTGTGTACTGTGAGAAAAAGAAACAAATATATGTCCCGGACAAATAAATGTGTTTAGTGAAGTTGATCAGTCATGTCCGACTCTTTGCGATCCCATGGACTGTAGCTACCAGGCTCCACCTTCCATGGGATTCTCCACGCAAGAATAATGGAGTGGGTTGCCATTTCCTTCTCCAGGGGATCTTCCTGACTCAGGGATCGAACCCGAATCTCCTGCATTGCAGGCAGCTGCTTTAACCTCTGAGCCACCAGGGAAGCCCAATAGATGGTTTACTAAGTGTAAATCACTTTTCAGTTGCTTAACTAACTGCTTCTAGGGAGTAGAACATTTTCTGCTACTTTAGAATTTTTTTTTTTTCATCTTGCTAATTATTATAAAGGGATCAAATAAAGTAAAATAAAATAAACAAGACAAAAGTAAATCAGAAAATGTTTATGGAAATAAAATGTTAACAAAAATTGTGTTTCTAATTTTTTCTCGAAGTGTGACCTTATTCAGAGCTTTCTAATCCTTGGAAAAACCTACATGAGGTCATGGGGCCATATAATATTTATCTCTATAAGGTGATGTGTAAAGCAGTTAAGAGCATACACTGCAACACACGGCTTGATAATTTTCAAATTAATAAAGGTTGAACCATAGATATGTAGTTCAAACACTCTAGGCTTCAGGTTTTTTTGTTTGTTTGTTTGGTTGGTTTTGGTTTTTTACCAGCAAAATAGATATATTAATGATACCTATCTTATATTGCTGTTTTGAGGAACAGTGCCTCGAACAAAGCAAGTGGTTTTATTTTTTTAATTATTATATAATTAAATGGAAATGGGGTTTTTTAATTCTTTTAATTCTTCAAAAGTTTTACTTAAAGCATGATACACCATTTTCGTTCCATTCAGTCGCTCATCTTGTCTGACTCTGCAACTCCATGGACCGCAGCACACAAGGCTTCATTGTCCATCACCAACTCCCACAGTATGCTCAAACTCATGTCTATTGAGTCGGTAATTACATCTCTCTCATTCACTGTTGTGCCTTTCACCTCCCGCCATCAATTTTTCACAGCATCAGAGTCATTTACAAAGAGTCATTTATTCGCATCAGGTGGCCAAAGTATTGGAGCTTCATCTTCAGCATCAGTCCTTCCATTGAATATTTAAGACTGATTTTCTTTAGGATTGACAGTTTTAATCACCTTGCAGTCCAAGGGACTCTCAAGACTCTTCTCCAACACCACAGTTCAAAAGCATCAATTCTTCAGCATTCAGCTTTCTTTATGGTCCAACTCTCATTTGCCCTCACATAATAATTTACCCCACTTAATAATGAATCATTTACCCCTACTTAATAATGTAAATAGCAATAAAGAAATATTCTCCTTGTCCTTTGCATCTAAAAGTGCAAATAATTGAGAAATATTTAAAGCATATCCTAAAATTAAGTTCAATTATTTACTTAATGTAAGTTTTAATAAACAAAATATAATTTTCCTTGGCACTTGAAATTTAGATTTTATGGAAACTTTCTTTTTGTGCCAACTTAAGTGATGATTCCAATATGTGTATATTTATGCTGGTTAATATTAAGAGACTATCATGTATTTGCCACCTGTTTAATGGTTCATTGAATTTATTGTCTGCAACAGTTCCAACAACACAAGAGAGGACTCAACACATGGACATCACAAGATGGTCAAATCAGACTGAAATCAGACTGATTATATTCTTTGCAGACAAAGACGGAGACGCTCTATACAGTCAGCAAAAAAAGACTGGGAGCTGACTGTGGCTGGGATCATGAACTCCTTATTGTCAAATTCAGACTGAAATTGAAGAAAGTGGAGAAAACCACTAGACCATTTGGGTATGACATAAATAAAATCATTTATGAATATACAGTGGAAGTGAGAAATAGATTTAAGGGACTAGATCTGATAGACAGAGTGTCTGATGAGCTATGGATGGAGGTTCGTGACACTGTACAGGAGACAGGAATCTAGACCATCCCCAAGAAAAGAACTGCAAAAAAGCAAAATGGTTGCCTGAGGAGGCCTTACAAAAAGCTGTGAAAAGAAGAGAAGCTAAAAGCAAAGGAGAAAAGGAAAGGTATAACCGCTTGAATGCAGAGTTCAAAGAATAGCAAGGAGAAATAAGAAAGCTTTCCTCAGCAATAAATGCAAAGAAATAGAGGAAAACAATAGAACGGGAAAGACTAGAGATCTCTTCAAGACAATTAGAGATACCGAGGGAACACTTCAGGTAAAGATGGGCTCAATAAAGGACAGAAATTGTAGAGACCTAACAGAAGCAAAACATATTAAGAAGAGGTAGCAAGAATACACAGAAGAACTTTACAAAGAAGATCTTCACAACCCAGATGATCATGATAGTGTGATCACTCACCTAGAGCCAGATATCCTGGAATGTGAAGTCAAGTGGGCCTTAGGAATCATCACTAGGAACAAAGCTAGTGGAGGTGATGGAATTCCAGTTGAGCTATTTCAAATCCTGAAAGACGATGGTGTGAAAGTGCTGCATTCCATATGTCAGAAAATTTGGAAAACTCAGGAATGGCAACAGGACTGGAAGAGGTCAGTTTTCACTGCAATCCCAAAGAAAGGCAAACCCAAAGAATGCTCAAACTATGGCACAATTGCACTCATCGCACACACTAGTGAAGTAATGCTCAAAATTCTTCAAGCCAGGCTTCAGCAATATGTGAACCATGAAATTCCAGATGTTCAAGCTGGTTTTAGAAAAGCAGAGGAACCAGAGATCAAATTGCCAACATCTGCTGAATCATCAGAAAGGCAAGAGATTTCCAGAAAAACATCTATTTCTGCTTTATTGACTATGCCAAAGCCTTTGACTGTATGGATCACAATAAACTGTGGAAAATTCTGAAAGAGATGGGCATAGCAGACCACCTGACCTGCCTCTTGAGAAACCTGTATACAGGTCAGGAGGCAACAGTTAGAACTGGGCATGGAACAACAGACTGGTTCCAAATAGGAATAGGAGTATGTCAAGGCTGTATATTGTCACCATGCTTACTTAACTAACATGCAGAGTACATCGTGAAAAATGCTGGGCTGGATGAAGTACAAGCTGGAATCAAGATTGCCAGGAGAAATATCAATAACCTCAGATATGCAGATGACACCACCCTTATGGCAGAAAGTGAGGAAGAACTAAAGAGCCTCTTGATGAAAGTGAAAGAGGAGAGTGAAAAAATTGACTTAAAACTCAACCTTCAGAAAACTAAGATCATGGCATCTGGTCCCATCACTTCATGGCAAATAGATGGGGAAACAGTGGCTGACTTTATTTTTCTGGGCTCCAAAATCACTGCTGATGGTGACTGCAGACATGAAATTAAAAGAGGCTTACTCCTTGGAAGGAAAGTTATGACCAACCTAGACAGCATATTCAAAAGCAGAGACACTACTTTGCCAACAAAGGTCCGTCTAGTCAAGGCTATGGTTTTTCCAATAGTCATGTATGAATGTGAGAATTGGACTATCAAGAAAGCTGAGCACCAAAGAATTATGCTTTTGAACTGTGGTGTTGGAGAAGACTCTTGTGAGTCCCTTGGACTGCAAGGAGATCCAATCAGTCCATCCTTAAGGAGATCAGTCCTGGGTGTTCACTGGAAAGACTGGTGTGGAAGCTGAAACTCCAATACTTTGGCCACCTGATGCGAAGAGGTGACTCATTTGAAAAGACCCTGATGCTGGGAAGGATTGAAGGCAGGAGGTGAAGGGGACGACAGAAGATGAAGTGATTGGATGGCATCACTGACTCGATGGACATGGGTTTGGGTGGCCCCAGGAGTTGGTGATGGACAGAGAAGCCTGATGTGCTGTAGTTCATGAGGCCGCAAAGAGTCGAACATGACTGAGTGACTGAACTGAACTGAACTGAACTGAACTGAAATAGTTTCTTCTGCCGTATTTCCATAAGATATAATAAAGAGATATAATAAAGTCTAGAAATTAAATTTATAGAATGGTTAGAATTTATGGCAAGTTAGTTGTGCACAGTGCATGTGTTTAAATAATTTTATAAACTCAGATTTGTATATTTTGATCAACATTTTACATTAAATATTTACATACATTGAGATATTTAAGGAAAGTTTTTCATGTATTCCAAGCTTTATAAATAAATGATTTAAGCCTTTTCAAATATTTTGTATTAGTAATTAAGTCTTAAAAAATCCTTTGCTCATACAAGAAATGCAGTTCTTAAATGGTTAAGCCATCTTTAACCTTGAACTTGAATCTCCATAGTTAAAAACAAGCAAACAAAAAACAAATCTCAGGTATTTTCTTTTTATCCATGAGTAACTGCCAAACTAGAACTTGTGGACCAAATTCAATTTCATGCTTGTTTTTGAAAAAAAAAAAAAATTGTATAGAATCAACTTCATTCATTTGGTAACATTTATTTCTATGATTGCTTCTATGCGCTACAGGAACAAGCAATAGAAACAGTCTGGTCTAAAATATTTACTATCAGGCCCGCCCTTTATGGAAAGTACCAAGAATACAGAAATTTTTTTTTAAACTTACTTCAAACTAGCATAATTTAGTACAATTTACCATAATTTCCCCCTGTGTACTTATGTATACACACATGCATGCTAAGTTACTTCAATTGTGTCCTACTCTACGACCCCATAGACCACCAGGCCCCTTTGTCCATGGGATTCTCCAAGAAAGAATACTGGAGTGGGTTGCCATTTTCCTCTTCAGGGGACCTTACTGACCCAGGAATTGAACCCTGGTCTCTTAAGTCTCCTGCATTGGCAAGTGGATTCTTTACTAATAGTGAAACCTGGGAATCCCATATCATCCTAACTAGTGTATCCAAATACACATTTTTCTCTCACCTATTATCCGAAATGCACATGGCATCTGTTACTTTGCACTCATTCAGTGGCTTTCCATGGACTGTGTAACAAAGTTTAGATACTTTGCCTTTGTCCATAGGATCCATATGGTTTGGCCCTTTTCAACGGCCTGGTCTCATTTTGCCTCTGCTACTTTCTTGTCTGGACTTCTTTGCACATACTGCCCTTTTCTACTTGTTTCCCCATTTTTATATCTTCTTTTGTTAACTTCTCTTTACTCTGTAAACTGCAGGTCTTTCTATACTCATCAGTCTGGTAAGCATACTCATAGCACAGTTTATCTTTTTAGTAGCCCTTAACCAAAATTGCTGTGGTGATATTTATTTTATGATGGTATAAAGCACATTCATCCTGGTAAAATTAAATTACATGAGGGCAGAGAACATTTTCTGCTTGTCTCATTTTTACATATTCAATACTTAGTATTGTGAGGTACACCAGGCTTCTAAAATAATTATATACTGAAAAGAGAAATAGATTCTGTTTCAGGTTTACCAATTTATGTCCCAAACAATAAAACAGTTTAATAATTTTAAAAAAGATACAGATAATCAAAATGAATTATTATTAAAATTTTCACAGTGAAAAGTAAACTTGAACATGCATTTGAGATGATCTAAATATGTAAAGTGAAAGTGAATTCGCTCAGTCGTGTCTGACTCTTTGCAAGCCCGTGGAAGGCAGCCTACCAGGCTCTGCCATCCATAGGATTTTCCAGACAAGAATACTGGAGTGGGCTGCCATTTCCTTCTCCAGAGGATCTTCCCAACCCAGGGATCGAACCCGGGTCTCCTGCATTTCAGACAGACGCTTTACCGTCTGAGCCACCAGGGAAGTCCACCTTATTTCAGATGAGTAAAACTAACTGAAACCTGTTTCACACAATTAGCTAAAAGAAAGATAATATGAATAGTTCAAAATCTTGATTTCCCTCCCCCCAAGAAAGGAAAAATAATTACATCAAGCAGATTGCTTAATATAGAATTATCTCATTATACATTATAAATTCTATAAACAAATGGAATGTTAAGCAATCCAACTGCTAATTCCCACATTTCTTTAGACATGGTCTTTTGATAAGTCTTTAAGCTAGAAGATGATGTCAGAAATTCCCAAGATAAGATGGTAAATATAAATTGGAAATCAGAATTTCTAAAATTACCAGTAGCAATTAAGGGAGGAAGGAGGTAGTCATGGTTAACCTTTAAAAATGCCTTCTGGCTCTGAAAGTGTATGAAAGTTTGAGGAAGTTACCAAGGTGCCTTGGTAACCAGGCCCCTACCTACATCTGTCACATTCTAACTAACCCTCAGTGTGGCATAAGTTTAGCAAATAAAATCCTGAAAATCTTCACCAATATATCATTTAGTCTGAAAAGGAATAAATGAAACCTATCTAAAATAGAAAGAACCTGAAACTAGAAATATCATGAGGGGGTCACAGAACCCACCCTACTGATCTGAAAGGATATGGACAGCTTTCCCCACTGGGAATTCTTCCAGAAAGCCCCCGGATTTGCCCATGCTATCCAGGATGGCACAGATACCTCCCCCCACCAGGAAACCCATCAGCAGGTACAAGGAGCTTTCATATCATTCCAGGAGCACACAAAGATTTCCTAGTACTAGAAATCTGTCAGTGGGTGCTGGGACCTGCACCACTGTACTGCAGAGTACAGATAGCTTCCCCCACTAGGGAATTCTCCCAGAGATGAAGGCTGAAACCACAGCTGAGCCCCAGGGACTATGTGACTAAGACAAAAGAGCTAAAACCTTTCCATGTAGAATCATGAACTGCAGAGTTACACCTCTGATGACAGCTTCATAAATTCAGTACCAGCTAAACATCTGAAAGGATAACAGATGCTCTTGAATCTGGGATGAGTCTGACTTTCACAGCTGTGGGCTCTGCAGGCACAAATACATTGGGATAGGGCCAGACCGACTGTGGGGAAAACTGGGTCCTGTCCTGATGGGCAGGGTCATGAACAGTAAATATTTAATCCAATTTTCTTTTGATGGGCGGGACTGTGTGTCCCTCCCTGTTGTTTGACCTGAGACCAAACTATGGTAGGGGTAATGAAGATAATGGTGACCTCCTTCCAAAAGTTCCATGCATGCACTGCTTCATTCAGTGCCACCGACACTAGCAGACTACTGTTCACCCACACCTCTGCTGGAGACTCCTGAACACTCACAGGCAAGTCTGAGTCAGTCTTTTGTGGGGTCACTGTTCCTTTTTTCTGGGTCCTGGTGTGCTCAAGGTTTTATTTGTGCCCTTCAAGAGTCTGTTTCCCCAATCCTGTGTAAGTTTGGTAATCAAATCTCACTGGCCTCCAAAGTCAAATTCCCTGGAGGTTCTTAGTCCCCTTGCCAGATCCCCAGGGGATTGAGAAATTGAGAAATCAATTCTCTGATGTGAAACAGATTGATAAATCTGTTGTGGGCCCTAGAAATTTCTTAACAGTACAAAATTTCTTTTAGATAATTATTTTGCAGTTTGTGGGTCATCTGCTTAGTGGCTCTATGCTGGGGTTAATGTTGACCACCTCCACGAGGGTTTATGCCACAGGTTGTGTGATCCAGGTCTCCTGCATTTAAAGCCCCTGCCCCTGCAACAGGCCACTGCTGACCTGTACCTCAACAGGAGACCTTCAAACACAGGTCTGGCTCAGTCTCTGTCAGTTCTCTGGGTCCTGCTGTGCACAAGGTTTTATTTGAGCCTTCCAAGCATCTCTGGCTGGTATGGGGTCTGATTCTAAACATGATTTTGTCCCTCCTACTGTCTTGCTGGGGCCTCTCCTTTGCCTTTGAATGTGTGTGTATATGTGTGTGTGTGTGTGTGTGTGTGTGTGTGTGTGTGTGTGTGTGTGTGTGTGTGTATAGGTGGGATCCAGCATTCTCCTTTTGATGGTTGCTCAGCAGCGAGTTGCAATTTTGAAGTTCTCTCAGGAGAAGATGAGCACACGTTCTTCTACTCTGCCATCTTGTTAATTAAAAATCTACTGAGCATACCCCACCCATCAGACCAAGACCCAGTCCAGTCCTCCCCCCTCCCACACTCCAATAAGCTCCCATATCAGGAAGCCTCCATAAGTCTCTTAACCTTATCCATCAGAGGGCAGACAGAATTAAAACCATAATCACAGGAAATCAATCAAACTAATCGTATGGACCACAGCCTTGTCTAACTCAATGAAGCTATGATCCATGCAGTATAGGGCCACCAAAGAGAGACAGATCATGGTGGAGAGTTCTAACAAAATGTGGTTCACTAGATAAAGGAATGGCAAACCACTTCAACATTTTTTGCCTTGAGGACCCCATGAACAATATGAAAAGGCAAAATGATATCACACTGAAAGATGAGCTCCCCAGGTGGTAGGTGTGCAATATGCTACTGGAGAAGAGTAGAGAAATAACACCAGAAAGGATGAAGAGATGGAGACAAAGCAAAAACAACGCCTAAATGTTAGTATGACTGGTGATGGAAGCAAAGTCCAATGCTGTAAAGAACAAAATTGCATAAGACCCTGGAAGGCCAGGTCCATGAATAAAGGCAAATTGGAAGTGGTCCCACAGAAGATGACAAGTGTCAGCACCAATCATTTACGAATCAGTGAACTAAAATGGACTGGAATGAGCGAATTTAATTCAGATGACCATTGCATCTACTACTGTGGGGAAGAATACCTTAGAAGAAATGCAGTAGCCCTCATAGTTAACAAAAGAGTCTGAAATGTGGTATTTGAGTGCAATTTCAAAAATGACAGAACGGTCTCTGTTCATTTCTAAGGCAAACCATTCAATATCAGAGTAATCCAAGTCTATGCCCTGACCAGTAATGCTGAAGAAGCTGAAGTTGAGTGGTTATATGTAGAACTAAAAGACCTTTTAGAACTATCACCCAAAAACGATGTCTTTTCCATCATAGGGTACTGGAATGCAAAAGTAGGAAGTCAAAAGATGCCTGGAGTAACAAGCAAATTTGGCTTTGCTTGGAGTACAAAATTAAACAGTGCAAAAGCTAACAGAGTTTTGCCAAGAGAACTCACTGGTCATAGCAAACACTTTCTTCCAACTACACAAGAGAAGACTCTACACATGGACATCACTGGATGGTCAATACTGAAATCAGATTGATTATATAATTTGCAGACAAATTATGGAAAGGTGGAAAACAAAGGAGGAAAACAAAAGTCGAAAGGCTCTATACAGTTAGCAAAAACAAGACCACGAGCTGTCTGTGGCTCAGATCATGAACTCCTTATTGCTAAATTCAGACTTAAATTGAAGAAAGTAGGCAAAATTACTATAGCATTCAGGCATGACCTAAATCAAATACCTTACAATTATACAGTGTAAGTAAGAAATAGATTCAAGGGATTAGATCTGATAGACAGAGTGCCTGAAGAACTATAGATGGAGGTTTGTGATATTCTACAGGAGGCAGTGATCAAGGCCATCCCCAAGAAAAAGAAATTCAAAATGGCAAAAAGGTTGCCTGAGGAGGTCTTACAAATAGCTGAGAAAAGAAGAGAAGCTAAAGATAAAAGAGAGAAGGAATGATGTACCCATTTGTATGCAGAGTTCCTAATAATAGCAAGGAGAGATAAGAAAGACTTCCTCAGTGATCAATGCAAAGAAATAGAGGAAAACAGCAGAATGGAAAAGACTAAAGATCTCGTCAATAAAATTAGAGATACCAAGAGATTTCATGCAAAGATGGGCACAATAAGGAAAGAAACAATATGGATCTAAGTGAAGCAGAAGATATTTAGAAGTAACAAGAATAAATGGAAGAATTATACATAAAAGATCTTCGTGACCCAGATAACCATGATTGTGTGATCACTCATCTAGAGCCAAACATCCTGGAGTGTGAAATCAAGTGGGTCTTAGAAAGCATCACTATGAACACAACTGGTGGAGGTGATGGAATTCCAGTTGGTCAAGTTCAAATCCTAAAAGTTGATGCTATGCAAGTGCTGAATTCAATATCCCAGCAAATTTGGAAAATTCAGCAGTTGCCACAGAAATGGAATAGGTCATTATTTTTTCATTCCAATCCCAAAGAATGGCAATGCCAAAGAATGTTCAAACTACCACACAACTGCACTCATCTCACACTCTAGTAAAGTAATGCTCAAAATTCTCCAAGCCAGGCTTCACCAGTATGTGACTCATGAACTTCCAGATGTTCAAGCTGGGTTTAGAAATGGCAAGAGAAGAGAAATCAAATTTCCAATATCCACTGGATCATAGAAAAAGCAGCAGAGTTCCAGAAAACCTCTACTTATACTTTACTGACAATGTTAAAACCTTTGACTATGTGGATGACAACAAACAGCGGATAATCTTCAAGAGATGACCACCTTACCTGCCTCTTGAGAAATCTGTATGCAGGTCAAGAAGTAATAGTTAGAACTGGACATGGAAATACAGGCTGGTTCCAAATTGGAAAAGGAGTACACCAAGGCTGTGTATATTGTCACTCTGCTTATTTAACTTATAGGTTGAGTACCTCATGTGAAATACCAGACTGGATGAAGCACAAGCTAGAAACAAGAGTGTTAGGAGAAACATCCATAACTTCAGACACACAGATGACACCACCCATTATGGCAGAAAGCAAAGAAGAACTGAAGAGCCTCTTGGTGAAAGTGAAAGAGGAGAGTGAAAAATCTGGCTTAACTCAGCATTCAAAAAACTAAAATCACGACATCTGGTCCTGTCACTTCATGGCAAATAGATGGGGAAACAATGGAACCAATGAGAAACTTTCTTTCTTGTGCTCCAAAATCACTGCAGATGGTGACTGCAGTCTTGAAATTAAAAGATGCTTGCTTCTTATCAGAAAAGTTATAACCAACCTAGGTTGCATATTATAAAGCAGAGACATTACTTTGACAACAAATGTCCATCTATCAAAGCTATGGTTTTTCCAGTAGTCATGGATGGATGTGAGAGTTGGACTATAAACAAAATTGAGTGCCGAAGAATTGATGCTTTTGAACTGTGGTGTTGGAGAAGATTCTTGAGATTCCCTTGGACTGCAAGGAGATCAAGTCAGTCAATCCAAAAGGAAATTAGTCCTGAATATTCTTTTGAATGACTGATGCTGACGTTGAAACGCCAATACTTGGCCACCTGTTTTGAAAAACTAACTCATTGGAAAAGACCCTGGTGCTGGGAAAAATTGAATGCAGGGGGAGAAGGGGCCTATCCAGGATGAGATGGTTGAATAGCATCACTGACTCGATAGACATGAGTTAGACCAGGTTCTGGGGGTTGATGATGGACAGGGAATCCTGGTGTGCTGCAGTCCATGGAGTTGCAAAGAGTCAGACACGACTGAGTGACTGAATTGTCTGAGAACCAGACCATAGTTTGAACTTCTTCCATAGCTCCTACAGTGGTCCAGTTGCATTACTACTGCAATATTGGAATCTAAGCTCAGTGGACTTCAACCAGCAGCTCAGTGAAAAAAAATATAAGTATCAAGAGTCACCTGAGGATCAGTTGCAAGTATACCCACAGTTAAGTCAGGGCCAAGAGCAGTGATGGTGCAGGAGCGCAGTAGCTATGACGGTGCAGGAGCACGGCCAAGAGGACCTACCCCACATCCAAGGTCAGGGCAGCGGCCGAGAGGAGCTACCCATGTCCAAGGTAAGGAGCAGCAGCTTCGCTTTGCTAGAGCAGTCGTGAACAGATAACCCACATCCAACGTAAGAGAATCCCAAGTAAGATGGTAGGCGCTGAGAGAGGAAATCAGAAGGCAGACAGACTGAAACCACAATCACAGACAACTAGCCAATCTGATCACACAGACCACAGCCTTGTCTAACTCAATGAAACTAAGTCATGCTGTGTGGGCCAACCCAAGACTGACGGGTCATGGTGGAGAGATCTGACTGAATGTGGTCCACTGGAGAGGGGAATGACAAACCACCTCAGTATTCTTACCTTGAGAACCCCATGAACTATATGAAAAGGCAAGAAGATAGGATACTGAAAGATGAACTCCCTGGATCAGTAGGTGCCCAATATGCCCAATATGGAGATCAGTGGAGAAATATCTCCAAAGAATGAAGGGAAGGAACCAAAGCAAAAACAAGATCAAGACCACCCCAAAAAAAGAAATGCAAAAGGACAAAATGGTTGCCTGAGGAGGCCTTACAAATAGCTGATAAAAGAAGAGAAGCTAAAGACAAAGAAGAAAAGGAAAGATATATCCATCTGAAAGCAGAGTTTCAAAGAATAACAAGGAGAGATAAGAAAGCCTTCTTCAGTGATAAATGCAAAGAAATAGAGGAAGACAGCAGAATGGGAAAGACTAGAGATCTCTTCAAGAAAATTAGAGATACCAAGGGAAATTTTCATGCAAAGATGGGCACAATAAAGGACAGAAATGATATAGACCTAACAAAAGCAGAAGATACTAAGAATAGGTGACAAGAATACACAGAAGAACAATACAAAACATATCTTAATGGCCCAGATAACCATGATGTTTAGATGAGTAGATGAGTACTGTCTAGGTGATGACTAGGTATACTGTCACGATGTCTAAGGGAGTATATCATTCACCTAGAGTCAGACGTCCTGTAATGTGAAGTCAAGTGGGCCTTATGAAGCATCACTAAGAACAAAGTTAGTGGAGGTGATGGAAGTCAAGTTCAGCTATTTCAAAATCCTAAAAGATGATGCTGTGAGAGTGCTACACTCAATAGGCCAGCAAATTTGGAAAACTTAGCAATGGCCACAGGACGGGAAAAGGTCAGTTTCCATTCTAATGTCAAAGAAAGGCAATGCCAAAGAATGCCCAAATTGGCCCACAATTGCACTCATCTCACATGCTAGCAAAGCAATAGTCAATTTTCTCCAAGCTAAGCTTCAACAGTACATGAAGTGAGAATTTCCAGATGTTAAAGGTCCATTGAGAAAAGTCACAGGAACCAGAGATCAAATTGCCAACATCCGTTGAATCATAGAAAAAGCAAGAGAGTTCTAGATAAATATATACTTCTTCTTTACTGACTATGGTAAAACTTTTGACTGTGTGGATGACAGCAAACAGTGGAAAATTCTTCAAGAGATGGGAATAACAGAGCACCTTACCAACTTCCTGAGAAATCTGTGTGCAGTTCAAGAAGAAACAGTTAGAACCAAACATGGAGCAACGTACTGGTTCCAACTTGGAAAAGGAGTACATCAAGGCCATATAATACCTCCCTGCTTATTTAACTTACATACTGAGTACATCATGCAAAATGCCAGGCTGGATAAAGCACAAGATTTTCCTGGAATTAAGATTGCCAGGAGAAATATCAGTAAAGTCAGATATGCAAATGATACCACCGCTATGGCAGAAACTGAAGAGGAATGAAACAGCCTCTTGATTAAGGTGAAAGAGGAAAGTGAAAAAACTGGCTTAAAACTCAATATAAAAAAAAAAAAAAAAAAAACCAGCAACAACAAAAACGAAGATCATGGCAGGTTCTCCCATCATTTCATGGCAAATATAAGGGAAAACAATGGAAAGAGTGAAATAATGTATTTTATCGGACTCCAAAATCACTGCAGATTGTGACTGCAGTCATAAAATTAAAAGACACATGCTACTTGGAAGAAAATCTATGACCAACCTACACAGCATATTAAAAAGCAGAGATATTATGTTGCTAAGAAACACCCGTCTAGTCAAAATTACAGTTTTTTCCAATATTCATGATATATATGTGAAAATTAGACGGTAAAGAAGGCTGAGTGTGAAGGAATTAATGCTTTTGAGCTGTGGTGTTGGAGGAGACTCTTGAGATTCCACTGGACTGCAAGGAGATAAAACCAGTCAATCCTAAAGGGAATCATTCCTGAATATTTATTGGAAGGATTGATGCCAAAGTTGAAACACCAATATTTTGGCCACCTGATGTGAAGAACTGACTCATTGGAAAAAAACTCTGATAATGGAAAATATTGAAGACAGAAGGTGAAGGAGATGACAGAGGATAAGATGGTTGGATGGCATAACTGACTCAATGAAAATGAATTTGGGCAAGCTCTGGGAGGTGGTGATGGACAGGGAAGACTAGTGAGCTTCAGTCCATGAGGTTACAAAGAATTGGACATGACCGAGACACTGATAGTGGAAGTGAGAAATAGATTTAAAGGACTAGATCTGATAGACAGAGTGCCTGATGAACTATGGATGGAGGTTCGTGACATTGTATAGTCGACAGGGATCAAGACAAACCCCAAGAAAAAAGAATACAAAGAAAACAAAATGGCTGTCTGAGGAGGACTTACAAATAGCTGTGAAAAGAAGAGAAGCAAAAAGCAAAGGAGAGAAGGAAAGATATATCCATTTAAATGCAGAGTTCCAAAGAATAGCAAGGAGAGATAAGAAAGCTTTCCTCAGTAATAAATGCAAAGATATAAAGGAAAACAATAGAATAGGAAAGACTAGAGATCTCTTCAAGAAAATTAGAGATACCAAGGGAATATTTCAAGCAAAGATATGCACAATAAAGAACAGAAATATTAGAGACCTAACAGAAGCAGAAGATATTAAGAAGAGGTGGCAAGAATACACAGAAGAACTGTACAGAGAAGATCTTCACAACCCAGAAAATCATTATGGTGTGATCACTCACCTAGAGCCAGATATCCTGGAATATGAAGTCAAGTGGGCCTTAGGAAGTACCAGTATGAACAAAGCTAGTGGAGGTGATGGAATTCCAGGTGATCTATTTCAATTCCTAAAAGATGATGCTGTGAAAGTGCTGCACTCAAAATGTCAGCAAATATGGAAAACTCAGCAGTGGCCACAGGACTGGAAGAGGTCAGTTTTCATTGCAATCCCAAAGAAAGGCAAACACAAAGAATGCTCAAACTACCGCACAATTGCACTCATCTCACACGCTAGAAAAGTAATGCTCAAAATTCTCCAAGCCAGCCTTCAGCAATATGTGAACCATGAAATTCCAGATGTTCAAGCTGGTTTTAGAAAAGGCAGAGGAACCAGAGATCAAATTGACAACATCCACTGAATCATCGGAAAAGCAAGAGAGTTCCAAAAATCATCTATTTCTGCTTTATTGACTATGCCAAAACTTTGACTGTGTGGATCACAATAAACTGTGGAAAATTCTGAAAGAGATGGGCATACCAGACCACCTGACCTGCCTCTTGAGAAACCTGTATGCAGGTCAGGAAGCAACAGTTAGAACTGAACATGGAACAACAGACTGGTTCCAAATAGGAGAAGGAGTATGTCAAGGTATATTGTCACCCTGCTTGTTTAACTTATATGCAGAGTACATCATGAGAAACGCTGGGATGGATGAAGCACAAGCTGAAATCAAGATTGCCAGGAGAAATATCCATAACTTCAGATATGAAGATGACACCACCCGTATGGCAGAAAGTGAAGAAGAACTAAAGAGCCTCTTGTTGAAAGTGAAAGAGGAGAGTGAAAAAGTTGGCTTAAAGCTTACTATTCAGAAAACTAAGATCATGGCATCTGGTCCCATCACCTTATGGGAAATAGATGGGGAAACAGTGGAAACAGTGGCTGGCTTTATTTTTTGGGCTCCAAAATCACTGCAGATGGTGACTGCAGCCATGAAATTAAAAGATGCTTACTCTTTGTAAGGAAAGTTATGACCAACCTAGACAGCATATTAAAAAGTAGAGACATTACTTTGTCAACAAAGTTCTGTCTCGTCAAGGCTATGGTTTTTCCAGTAGTCATGTATGGATGTGAGAGTTGGACTATCAAGAAAGCTGAGTGCCAAAGAATTGATGATTTTGAACTGTGGTGTTGGAGAAGACTCTTGAGAGTCCCTTGGACTGCAAGGAGATCCAACCAATCCATCCTAAAGGAGATCAGTTCTGGGTGTTCATTGGAAAGACTGATGTTGAATCTAAAGCTCCAATATTTTGGCCACCTGATGTGAAAAGTTGACTCATTTGAAAAGACCCTGATGTTGGGAAGGATTGAAGGCAGGAGGAGAAGGGGATGACAGAGGATGAGATGGTTGGATGGCATCACTGACTCAATGGACATGAGTTTGTGTATATTCCAGGAGTTGGTGATGGACATGGAGATCTGGCATGCTGCCGTTCATGGGTTTGCAGAGTCAGACATGACTGAGCAACTGAACTGATACTTAGAGACTGAACTGAACTGATTGAGATCCTACTGTTTAGGATAGGGAACTCTATTCCACAATCTGTTCCATCTAATTGGGAAAGAAATCTATAAAAGAGTGTATGTATGTGTGCATAAAACTGATTCACTTTTGTATACCACAGAAATGAACACAACATTGTTAAGTAATTATACTCCAATATATATTAAAATTTAAAGAAATAAAATGGAGTAAGCCCTATATGGTGCTGTCACACTTCACCATTGGGTGATGCTAGTAGCAATAGAAAGCTTATTTTACACACTCCAGCAACAGCCCAGCCAATGAGAACGCACAACCACTCAGCCAAAGAGAAGCATCCACAATCCTGAACTCCTGTGTTCCTCCAGTGGACTTTGTTCAGAAACATGCCTTTGAAACTCCTACATTTTCTCTATAAAAGAACTCTGTCCTCCATTGTTTTTCAGACTTGCCTACCATTCAACATAATTTTCTTTATTTAATTGCAATTCCTCTGGTATTCCAAACTAAAATCATCTTACTGGAAAAATAACTGGCTATTTTATTTTGTAAAGTTGACATTAGAATCTCATGACAAAGACAAATACATTTTCAAAGTAAAAGTCACTCCATATTCCCTTCTATCTCAGGAAAAGTTTGTTTAAAAACAAAGTAAACAAATAAAACATATTGCATAAAGACCCATCATTTTAGGATTCTTTTGTATTTAAAGGAAGCTGATAGGAAGAACATTAATCATTCACAAAGTTATTTTCCCTGATAGTAATAAAGTGAATATTATAGAGTAGAATAAAAAAGAAAAAAACCTGAACAATGGCTCACTATACTAAAAAATTTTTTTAAAAATAAAGTTAAAGAAATAACTGAAACTGAAGGTCTAGATGCAGGGATATGATGGGGTACAGATAATATTTACTTCCTGTTCATCATTCTGATAGAGTATGTTACATAGGAGATAATGAAGTTTATTCTTAACTGTGCCCTTCTAAGAAATGTGGGGTTTTTCTGCATTGGGGGTCAATGTTAAGTAAAAAATATTGGACATGTATAACATGAAAGAGATTAAAAGTCAGAATAAACTGAATGTTCAACTCTGTATATGCTCTGTACCAGGAGTATATTCTTAAGCAAACTAATTTACTTCTCTGACTCACAGTTTTTCCTTTTAGTTCACTCTCAGTTCTGTTCAGTTGCAAACTTGTGTCCAACTCTTTGTGACCCCATGGACTGCACCACGCCAAGATTCCCTGTCCATCACCAACTCCCGGAGTTTACTAAAACTCATGTCCATTGAGTCGGTGATGCCATCCAACTGTTTCATCCTCTGGCCTCCCTTTCTCCCCCTGCCTTCAATCTTTCCCAGCATCAGGGTCTTTTCCAGTAAATCAGCTCTTTCATCAGGTGGCCAAATTATTGGAGTTTCAGCTTCAATATCAGTCCTTCCAATGAATATTCAGAACTGACTTCCTTTAGGATGGACTGGTTAGATTTCCTTTTTGTCCAAGGGACTCTCAAGAGTCTTCAACACCACAGTTCAAAAGCATCAGTTCTTCAGCACCCAGCTTTCCTTATAGTCCAACTCTCACATCCATACATGACTACTGGAAAAACCATAGCTTTGTCCAAATGGGCCTTTGTTGGCAAAGTAATGTCTCTGCTTTTTAATATGCTGTCTATTTTGGTCATAACTTTTCTTCCAAGGAGCAAGCACCATTTAATTTCATGCTGCAGTCATCATCTGCAGTGATTTTAGAGCCTAAAAAATAAACTCTGTCACTCTTTCTACTTTTTCCCCATCTATTCACCTTGAAATGTTGGGACCAGATGCCATGATCTTAGTTTTCTTAATGTTGAGTTTTAAGTCAACTTTTTCACTATCTTCTTTAACTTTCTTCAAGAGGCTCTTTAGTTCTTCTTCACTTTCTGCCATAAAATGGTGTCATCTTCATATCTGAGGTTATTAATGTACCTAGCAGCAAAATTGGTTCCAGCTTGTTCTTCATCCAGTCCAACATTTCTCATGATGTATTCTGCATGTAAATTAAATAAGCAGGGTGGCAATATACAGCCTTGATGCACTCCTTTCCCAATTTGGAACCAGTCTCTTGCTCCATGTCCAGTTCTAACTGTTCTAATCTGCATACAAATTTCTCAAGAGACAGGTCAGGTGGTCTGGTATTCCCATCTCTTGAACAGTTTTCCACAGTTTGTTGTGATCAACAAAGTCAAATGCTTTGGCATAGTCAACAAAACAAAAGTAGATGTTTTTCTGGAACTCTCATGCTTTTTCAATGATCCAACAGATATTGGCAATTTGATCTTGCCATGGATGTTGCCAAAGAATGCTCAAACCACTGCACAATTGCACTCATCTCACATGCTATCAAAGTAATACTCAAAATTCTCCAACCCAGGCTTCAACAGTACATGAACCATAAAATTCCAGATGTTCAAGCTGGATTTAGAAAAGGCTGAGGAACCATAGATCAGTTCACACTAGCACAACAAAAAGGATGCTATGAATATATATAATTGCCATTTTTAAAGTTAATCAGATTTGATTATGAACATAAATTGCATTTCTTTTTTGTGTTAGCTTGTTGTTTAGCTGAAATTCAAACTTTGTACACTGTTACCAAATTTAATCTCAGAGACAAAATTTTGGGTGACACTAAAATAACAGCTTTTTGCTTTGTCAGGAAAGTACAGTTCAGTTGCTCATTTGTGTCTCACTCCTGCAACCCCTTGAAATTATCAGAACAAGTGGACAACAAAGGATTAATGCCCTAAATACTGTGTATTCTGACCTGGAGGGTGTAGTAAGGACATTTATAGTAATGGTTCAGCTTGTGAATATTCTTCTGACTGGTTGGCACTGAGGTAAGTGAGAGTCAGCATCATCAAGCTTATGGTCCCAACCAGTCTGGGATCTACATTGCTGAGGGTACCATATAGTTAACTCTCCTATATACTGGGGGTTTCAGTTCAGTTCAATTAGTCTCTCATTCGTGTCTGACTCTTAGTGACCCCATGGACACACCAGCTTCTTTATCCATCACCAACACCTGGAGCTTGCTCAAACTCATGTTCATCGAGTTGGAGATGCCATCCAAACATCTCACCCTCTGTCACCCACTTTTCCTTCTGCCTTCAATTTTTCCCAACATCAGAGTCTTTTCTAATGAGTCAGTTCTTCGCATCAGGTGGCCAAAGTATTGCAACTTCACTTAAGCATCACTCCTTCCAATGATTATTCAGGATTGGTTTCCTTTAGGATTGTCTGGTTTGATCTTCTTGCAGTCATCTCCAACACTGCAGTTCAAAAGCATCAATTGTTCGGTGCTCAGTTTTCTTTATGGTCCAGCTTTCACATACATATGTGACGACTCAAAAAGCCATAGCTTTGAATAGATGGACTTTCGTTGCTCAAGAAATACTTCTGCTTTTTAATATGCTGTCTAGGAGGTTGGTCACAACTTTATTCCAAGGAGGAAGCACTTTTTAATTTCATAGCTGCAGTCAAAATCTGCAGTTATTGCAGAGACCAAGAAAATAAAGATTACTATTGTCTCCATCGTTTCCCCATCTATATCCCATGAAGTGAGGGGACCGGATGCCATAATCTTTGTTTTTCTTTGAGTACTGAGTTTTAAGCCAGCTTTTTCACTCTTCTCTTTCACTTTCTTCAAGAGGCTCTGTCATTTATCTTCACTTTTGCCATAAGGATAGTGTCTTCTGCATGTCTGAGGTTATTGATATTTCTCCCAGCAAAATGTATTCCAGCTTGTACTTCATGGCATGTCACATGATGTACTCTGCATATAAATTAAATAAGCAGTGTGACAATATACAGCTTTGGCATATTCATTTCCCAATCTGGAACCAGTCGGTTGTTTCATGTCTGGTCCTAACTGTTGGTTCTTGGCCTTCATACAGATTTCTCAGGAAGCAGGAAAAGTGGTATAGCAACTCCATTGTTTAAGAATTTTCCACAGTTTGTTGTCATCCATGCAGTAAAAGGTTTTAATGTATCAGTGAAGCAAAAGTAGATGTTTTTCTGGAATTCTTTTGCTTTTGCTATGACCCAACAGATGCTTGCAGTTTGATTTCTGGTTCCTCTGCCTTTTCTAAATGCACTTTGAACATCTGGAAGTTCTTGGTTCAGGAAGCCTAACTTGGAGAATTTTGAGCATTACTTTACTAGTGTGTGAGATGAGTGCAATTGTGCAGTAGGAAGAACATTGTTTGACACTGCCTTTTTTGGGGATTGGAATGAAAACTGACCTTTTCCAGTCCTGTGGCCATTGCTAGTTTTCCATATTGCTGGCATATTGAGTGCAGCACTTTCACAGCATCATCTTTCAGGATTTGAAATAGTTCAACTGGAATTCTATCACTTTCACTAGCTTTGTTTGTAGTGATGCTTTAAGGCCCACTTGACTTTGTACTCCAGGATGTCTGGCTCTAAGTGAGTGATCACATGATCGTGGTTATCCGGGTCATTAAAATCTGTTTTGTATACATCTTCTGTGTATTATTGTCACCTCTTAATATTTTCTGCTTCTGTTATGTCTATACCATCCCTGTCCTTTATTGAGCCCATCTTTGCATGAAGAGTTCCCTTGGTATCTCTAATTTTCTTGAAGAGATATAGTCTTCCCCTTTCAATTGTTTTCCTCTATTTCTTTGCACTGATCACCAAGGAAGGCTTTGTTATCTCTCTTTGCTATTCTTTGGAACTCTGCTTTCAGATGGATATATCTTTCCTTTTCTCCTTTGCCTTTCACTTCTCTTCTTTCCTCAGCTAGATGTAAGACCTCCTCAGACAACTATTCTGCCTTTTTGCATTTCTTCTTCCTGGGAATGGTTTTGATCCCTGCCTCCTCTACAATCTTTAACCTCCATCCTTAGTTCTTTGGACACTCTATCTATTACACCTAATACATTATATCTATTTGTCACTTTAGGTCATATCTGAATGGTCTACTGGTTTTCCCTACTTTTTTCCAATTTGGTCTGAATTTTTCAATAAAGAGTTTATGATCTGAGCCACATTCATACTCACTGTAGGGCCATGTACTCATGCTGTTGAGGGCTGTGTAGTCATATCCTGTGGTCATGCCATTTAGGACCTCCCAAGACGGACGGGTCACGGTGGAGAGCTCTGAGAAAACATCGTCCACTGAAGAAGGGAATTGCAAACCACTTCGGTGTTCTTGCCTTGAGAACCCCATGAACAGTATGAACTGACAAAAATATATTACACTGATACAGTATACTAACACATATATACGGAATTTAGATAGATGGTGGCGATAACCCTATATGCAAAACAGAAAAAGAGACACAGAAATACAGAACAGACTTTTGAACTCTGGGGGAGAACGTGAGGGTGGGATGTTTTGAAAGAACAGCATGTATATTATCTATGGTGAAACGGACCACCAGCCCAGGTGGGATACATGAGTCAGGTGCTCGGGCCTGGTGCACTGGGAGGACCCTGAGGAGTCGGGTGGGGAGGGAGGTGGGAGGGGGGATCGGGATGGGGAATACATGTAACTATATGGCTGATTCATGTCAATGTATGACAAAACCCACTGAAATGTTGTAAAGTGATTGGCCTCCAACTAATAAAATAATATTAAAAAAAAAAAAAAAAAAAAAAAAATATATATTACACTGAAAGAAGAATTCCCAAGTCAGTAAGCGCCCAATATACTACTGGAGAAGAGTGGTGAAATAGCTCAAGAAAGAATGAAGAGCTTGAGCCAAAGTAAAAACAGTGCCCACTTGTGGATGTGATTGGCAATGGAAGTAAGTTCTGATGCTGTAGAGAACAATATTGCATAGGAACCTGGAATGTTAGGTCTACGAATCAAGGTAAATTGGAAGTGGTCAAAGAGGAGATGGCAAGACTGAACATTGACATTTTAGGAATCAGTGAACTAAATTGGGCTGGAGTGGGTGAATTTAATTCAGATGACCATTATATCTACTACTGTGGGCAAGAATCTCTTAGAAGAAATGGAGTAACCCTCAGAGTCAACAAAAGAGTCTGAAATGTAGTACTTGGATGCAATCTCAAAAATGACAGAATGATCTCTGTTCATTTTCAAAACAAAGCATTCAATATCACAGTAATCCACATCTATGCCTCAACCTCTAATGCCAAAGAAGATGAAGTTGAATGCTGTATTAATACATACAAGACCTTCTATAAGTGTCCTTTTAATCATAGGGGACTAGAATGTAAAAGTAAGAAGTCAAAAGATACCTGGAGTAACATGCAAGTTTGGCTTTGGAGTACAAAATGAAGTAGGGCAGTGACTTTTTGGGAAAGAGAACAAGGCTTGCCAAGAGAACACACTGGTCATACCAAACACCCTCTTCCAACAACACAAGAGAAGACTCTACACATGGATATCACCAGAATCTCAATACTGAATCAGATTGATTATATTCTTTGCAGCCAAAGATGAAGATGTTCTATATTGTCAGCAAAAATAAGACCAGGAGCCAACTTTGGCTCAGATCATGAACTCCTTATTGCAAAATTCAGACATAAATTGAAGAAAGCAGGGAAATCTAGACCATTTGGGTATGACCTAAATCAAATATCCTACAATTATACAGTGAAAGTGACAAATAGATTCAAGAGATTAGATCTGATAGATAGAGTGCCTGAAGAACAATTGAAGGGAGTTTATAACATTGTATAGGAGATGGAAGTTTCAGCGCCTGCAAAAGGGCTCAAAGTTTTGTTATGCATATATCTTGAAGGGGCAGCAAGTCTCTGCCTCAAGGCTGTACTATTCTTTCTTGCCTGTTCCTCTCTTGTCTCTGTATCCTCTCTTTTCCCTAATTAGTAATTGTTTGAACCCGCCCTTTGGAGCTCAGGGAAGGTCTTGGAGACTGAGTGAAGCCTATTTCCTGTAATGAAGAAATGGGGGACACTAAAAGCTCTGATGTCAAGGACCCCACAAAATCCTTAAGGAAAATAATTCTGAGAGAACCCACAAACTAGGAGAAAATATTTGCAAATGAAGCAACTTGACAAGGCATGTATCTTCAAAATATACAAACAGCTCATGCAGCTCCATATAAAAAGAAGAAACCAATAAAAAAAAAAAAAAGAAAGAAAAGGAAAAAAAATAGGCAGGAGATTTAAATAGATATTTCTCCAAAGAAGATAGAAATGACCAACAAATACAAGAAAAGATGCTCAATATCTCTATTATTAGAGAGATGCAAATCAAAACTACAATGAGGTGTAACTTCACACTGGTCAGAATGGCCATCATCAAAAAATCTTTGTTGCTGTTTAGTCTCTAGGTTGTATCAAATGCTTATGCAACACATGGACACAGGAGCCTCATGGGCCACAGTCCATGGTAGTTCACTGGCAAGAATAATGGAGTGGATCACCATTACCCTTCTCCAAGGGTCCTTCCCAACCCAGGGATCAAACCCATATCTCCTGAAAGTCTCCTGCTTTGCAGGCAGATCCTTTACAGCTGAACCACCAGATAGGAAGGAGAAAAGGGAAACCTCCTACATTGTTGGTGGGAATGCAAACTGGTACAGCCTCTAGAGAAAACAGTATGAATACTCCTTATAAAATTAAAAATAGGGCTACCACATGACCCTGCAAGCACACTCTTGGGACTATATCAAGAGAAAAGCATGATCTGAAAGGACACATACTCCCCAATGTTCATTGCAATACTGTTTGCAATACTCAAGACATGGAAGCAACCTGAATGCTCATTGAGAGAGGAAGGGATAAAGAAGATGTAGTACATATATACAATGGAATATTAATTAGCCACTAAAAAGAATTAATTAATACCATTTGCAGCAACATGATGGACCTGGAAATTGTCATACTGAGTGAAGTAAGTCAGACAGAGAAAGAGAAATACATTTTGATATTGCTTATATGTGGAATCTAAAAAGAAGTGATACAAATGAACTTCTTTATAAAACAGAAACAGACCCACAGACTTAGGGAATAAACATGATTACTAGAAAAAAAAAAAATGATGGAGAGGGATAGTTAAAGAGTTTTGCATCAACATGTACACACTGTTATATTTAAAATGGATAACAAACAAGGATCTACTATATAGCACAAGGAGCTCTTTTCAGTGTTATGTGGTACCCGGAATGGGAAGGAAGTTTGGGGGGAAATGGATACATGTATATGTATGGCTGACTGCCTTTGCTGTTCACCTGAAACTATCACAACACTGTTAATTGGCTACACTCTAATATAAATAAAAAGTTAGAACAAGGATAAGATTTCTATTTAAGATGACTATATGAAACTTGCAAAGAAATGGTAATGTTAAATATAATTTTATCACCTTGAAAATAGAAATATTTCCATCACTTTAAGTTCTTTCACCTAGAACTGTTTTTTCTTTAAAGGTATATTTTACTTCTAAAACATTCTCTGTTTTACCATTATCAAGAAAATTTAATAAATCAATCTAGTTAAAGGTAAAGTGTCCATTTTATAAAGATTAAATAACAATTACTGTAACATATGGATCGATGTTGAAATATTAAATGATGAGCTGACTATTAACATGATCCATAAGGATATAAAAAATCTTAAGTTAGAAATTTTATAATTCTAAACTTCCCATGAATATTTTGCAGATTCAAAGTTCAATGCTAAGGCAATCAGTCAAGATGATCCCATAAAGACATCTTTTTCTAATCTATAGTCACTTATCTGCTGATTCCATTTTGAGTTATGTTACTTGCCAAGGTTTTGGGTAGATGGTGATTTCATTGGTTGGCATTTAAATAAATTTCTGGTAACAATGTTAAGTGCAAAGTCTTATTTCAAAGAGCAGACATAGAATAATTAATTGAAAAAATTAGCAGCAAAAAATGTTATTATTAGGATATAATGTGGTCAGAAACTTGCGCTTTGATGGCTAGGGTGTATTTTGAAGAAATTATAGTTTTATCTGTTTCTGTTCTTCCAGTGCTCCCAGATTTGCACACTTTCTTGCTGACAGCTATAGAACAGACCCAATCTCATTTGTGTTCTGTTTCATGCACACTACTATCAGTTCGTCTTGTCTTTCAAATTAGTATTTCTTTACAATTTAATCTATTCCAGGATTTCATTTTTATTTTTTTAACAAGATGATTGTTAATACATTTTACAAAGGGGATAGGTTAGACATAGGAATGATGATCACTTTAACATGCTTTTAGAAAAAAATAAAATGATGCAGATAGATTTTACAATTTACCATTGTAAATAAAATATTAAATCACTTTTTCACATATATAATTGCACATTACTATTTTAATAACTTGACATTCATGTTGCCAGAAATATTTTTTGTAGGAAACATAGGAATAGGGAAGAAAAACAGATTACTGTAAGTCACAATTTCATGCCTACTTTCTTTTATGTTATGCTAAGAATTTTATGATTTTATGAATCTCTCATAAGAAAATGTTTACATACATTGGATAGACTAGTGAGATAGTGCCTTAGCCTCCTGGCATTAACATTTTTAGCTAAGATTTGCTTCACTTAACAACAAGAAAAACTTTCCATTATTATAGTAGTTCTATTAATACATTTTCTGCTAAAGAATAATACTAAATTTCATTTGAATTTTAAATTACTTAGAACATTGAATACTTTAAGTTCCTAACGTCTAGTAGCTTGGTCATGAGATAACTTTTTAAAACAGTATCTGTGATCCAGAAGAAATAAGGAATGAAATATCCGTATGTGCATTCATGCTAAGCTGTTTCAGTCATGTCTGACTCTGTGCAACCCTATGGGACGGTAGCCTGTCAGGCTTCTCTGTCAACGGGATTCCGCAGGCAGGAATACGAAAGTGGGTTGCCATGCCCTCCTCCAGGGGATCTTCTTGACTCAGAGATTGAACCCACAACTCTTACATCTCCTGCATTGTTAGGCAGGTTTTTTGTTGTTGTTGTTTGTTTTTTTACCACTACCACCACCTGGGAAGCCCCTGTGAACTGACCGTTCCCTTTTAGAACGGAAGATTTAATGTATTTTCTTCAGGTGACACTAGCTGTAAAGAACCTACCTGCCAAAGCAGGAGATGAGATGTAAGAGATGCAGGTTTGGTCCCTGGGTTGGGATGATCCCCTGGAGGAGGGCATGGCAACCCACTTGAGTACACTTGCCTGGAGAAATCCCATTGGTAGAGGAGTTTGGCAGGCTACAGTCCATAGGCTCTTAAAGAATGGGAGATGACCAAAGGAACTGTTTATTGTTTGCTTTCTGTGTTTGTTTGGGGGCAGTATGTGTTTTATCCAAAGTGACTCACTTCTTGAACCTCTCACCTCCCACCTCTTTCCCTCAGTGAACCAGTTTTGCCATGAAGTAAATTCTTTGCTACATGAAGTCTGACAAAATGCATTTATCTGGATGATCTCATGTTTCTAATATGTCTGCATTACATGAGCCCCAAGGCTTCCTTTTCCACAACAGAAGGTTTCTCAGGCACAGAGTCCTGCTTACTCACTCTAGTATTAAGCTACTGTTAACCTTATAGCTTAAGGTGTAGAAAGTTAATTTTCATTAATTTTCTATGCTTTAATAAGAGTATTACATTTTATAACTGTTTGGTAATTCTGTCTCTTTAGGATCACACAGCTTGGTATTATTCATTGTTCAGTTACTCAGTCATGTCTATCTCTTTGTGACTGCATGGGCTGTAGCAGTCAAGTCTTCCCTGTATTTCACCATCTCCCGGTTTGCTCAGATTCATCTCTATTGAGTCAGTGATGTTATCCAACCAACTATCCTCTGTCATCCCCTTTTCCTCTTGCCTTCAATCTTTCCCAGCATCAGGGTCTTTTCCAATGAGTCAGTTCTTCACATCAGGTGGCCAAAGTATTGGAACTTCAGCTTCAGCATCAGTCCTTCCAAAGAATATTGCAGACTGATTTCCTTTATGATTGACCAGTTTGATCTCCTTGCAGTCCAATGAACCCTCAAGAGTCCTCTCCAAAACCACAGTTCAAAAGCATCAGTTCTTCAGCACTCAGCTTTTTTTATAGTCCAACTTTCACATCCATACCTGACTACTGGAAAAACCATAGCTTTGATTAGGTAGTCCTTTGTCAGCAAAGTAATGTCTGCTTTGTAATATGCTGTCTATATGCTTTTCTTCCAAGGAGCAGGTGTCTTTTCTTTTTTTTTTTTTTTCTTTTATTTATTGAAGGATAGTTGCTTAACTGAATTTTGTTGTTTTCTGTTAAACCTCAACATGAATCAGCCATAGGTATACATATATCCCCTCCCTTTTGAAGCTCCCTCCCATCTCCCTCTACATCCCACCCATCTAGGTTGATACAGAGCCCCTGTTTGAGTTTCCTGAGCCATACAGCAAATTCCTTTTGGCTGTCAATTTTACATGTGGTAATGTAAGTTTCCATGTTACTCCTTCCATACTTCTCACCCTCTCCTTCCCTCTCCCCATATCCATAAGTCTATTCTATATGTCTGTTTCTCCATTGTCGTGCAAGTATCTCTTAATTCCATGGCTGCAATCACTATCTGCAGTGATTTTTGGAGCCCCCAAAAATGAAGTCTGTCACCATTTCCATTGTTTCCCCATCTTTTTGCCATGAAGTGATGGGACCAAATGCCATGATCTTCGTTTTTTTTGTTTGTTTGTTTGTTTTGTTTTTGAATGTTGAGTGTTGAGCCAGCTTTTTCACTCTCTTCTTTCACTTTCTTCAAGAGGCTCTTTAGTACTTTTATGCTTTCTGCCATAATTGTGGTGTCATCTGCGTGTCTGAGGTTATCGATATTTCTCCCAGCAATCTTCATTACAGTGTGTGTTTCTTCCAGTCTGGATCTGTGTATAAGATAAATAAGCTGGGTGACAATATACACAATCTGATATACTCCATTCCCAATTTGGAACCAGTCTATTGTTCCATGTTTGGTTCTAACTGTTGCTTCTTGAGCTGCATACAGATTTCTTAGGAGGCAGGTAAGGTGGTCTGGTATTATCATTTCTTTAAGAACACAGTTTGTTGTTATCTACACAGTAAAAGTCTTTGATTTAATCAGTAAAGCAGAAGTAGATCTTTTTTTTCTGGAATTCTCTTCCTTTTTTGATCATCCAATGGATATTGGCAATTTGATCTACCGTTTATAAATCCACTGCCTTTTCTAAATCTTTTTCTAAATCCTCTAGCATTTCTAAATCTAGTGTGAACATCTGGAAGCTCACAGTTCACGAATTTTTGTAGCCTGTCTTGGAGAATTTTGAGTATTACTTTGCTAGTGTGTGAGGTGAGAAGAATGCAATTGTGCAGTAATTTGAACATTTTTTTGCCATTGCCTTTGTTTAGGATTGGAATGAAAACTGACCCTTTCTAGTCTTGTGGCCACTGCTGTGTTTTCCAAATTTGATGGCATAATGAATGCAGCACTTTCACAACATCATCTTTTAGGATTTGAAATAGCTCAACTGGAATTCTATCACTTCCACTAGCTTCATTCATTGTGATGTTTCCTAAGGCCCACTTGACTTCGCATTCCAGGATGCATGGCACTAGATGAGTGATCACACCATTGTGATTATATCAGTCTTGAAGATCTTTTTGTATAGTTCTGTGTATTCTTGCAACTTTTTCTTAATATCTTCTGCTTCTGTTAGGTCTATACCATGTCTGTCCTTTATTGAGCCCATCTTTGCATGAAATGTTCCCTTGGTATCTCATTTTCTTGAAGAGATCTCTAGTATTTCTCATTCTATTGTTTTCCTCTATTTCTTTGTATTGATCTCCGAGGAAGGGTTTCTTATCTCTCCGTGTTATTCTTTGGAGCTCTGTATTCAAATGGGTATATCTTTCCTCTTCTCCCTTGCCTTTCACTTCTCTTCTTTTCACAGCTATTTATAAGACCTCCTCAGACAACCATTTTGTCTTTTTGCACTTCTTTGTTTGGGGGAAATGATCTTGAGCATTGCCTCCTGTACAATGTCACAAACCTCTGTCTATATTTGTTCAGGCACTCTATCAGTTCTAATCCCTTGAATGTATTTGTCATTTCCACTGTATAATTGTAAGGGATTTGATTTAGGTCATACCTGAATGGTCTAGTGGTTTTCCCTAGTTTCTTCAATTTAAGTCTGAATTAATGCAATAATGAGTTCATGATCTGAGCCACAATCAGTTGCCAGTCTTATTTTTGCTGACTCTATAGAGCTTCTCAATCTTTGGCTGCAAAGCATACAACTGATATCAAACATCTGGTGATGACCATGTGTACAGTCTTCTCTTGTGTTGTTGGAAGAAGGTGTTGCTATGACCAGTAAGTTATCTTGGAAAAACTCTGTTAGCCTTTTCACTGCTTCATTTTGTACTCCAAGGCTAAATTTTCCTATTGCTCCAGGTGTCTCTTGACTTCCTGTTTTGTGTTCCAGTCCTCTGTGATGAAGAGGACATCTTTTTTGGGTGTTAGCTCTAGAACATCTTGTAGGTCTTCATAGAACCATTCAACTTCAGCTTCTTCAGCATTACTGTTTGGGCATAGACTTGGACTACTGTGATATTGAATGGTTTACCTTGGAAAGGAACAGAGATCATGCTGTTGTTTTTGAGATTGCACCCAAGTACTGCATTTCAGACTCTTTTTGTTGACTCTGAGGGCTACTCCATTTATTCTAAGGAAATCTTGCCCACAGTAGTAGATGCCATGTTAATCTGAATTATATTTGTCCATTCTTGTCCATTTTAGTTCACTGATCCCTAAAATATTGATGTTCACTCTTGTCATCTCCTGTTTGACCACTTCCAGTTTACCTTGCTTCAAGGACCTAACATTCCACGTTCCTATACTGCCATCAGTGGTCACATCCACAACCTGGCATTGTTTTCACTTTGGCTCCATCTCTTCATTCTTTCTGGAGTTATTTCTCCACTGATCTCCAGTAGCATATTGGGCACCTACCTACCTGGGGAGTTCATTTTTCAGTGTCATATCTGTTTGCCTGTTCATACTGTTCACGGGGTTCTCAAGACAAGAATGCTGAAGTGTTTTGCCATTCCCTTCTCCAGTGGACCACGTTTTGTCAGAAATCTCCACCATGACCCATCTGTCTTTGGTGGCCCTATATGGCATGGCTCATAGTTTCATTGAGTTAGACAAGGCTGTGGTTCATGTGATGTTTGATTTGTTTTCTGTGATTGTTGTTTTCATTTTTTCTACCCTTTGAAAGATAAGGATAAGAGGCCTATGGATGTTTCCTGTTGGGAGAGACTGACTGTGGGGGAAACTGGGTCTTTTTCCATACTTCTTAATGGATATGCAGGAGACCCTGCATATTGACCCTTTGATTCCTGGGTTGAGAAGATCCTCTGGAGAAGGGATAGGCTACCCACTCCAGTATACCTGGGCTTCCCTTGTGGTTCAGCTGGTAAAGAATCTGCCTGCAATGTGGGAGATCTGGATTTGATCCCTGGATTGGGAAGATCCACTGGAGATGAGAAAGGCTACTCACTCCAGTATTCTGGCCTGGAGAATTCCATGGGCTGTATAATCCATGAAGTCACAGAGTCAGACATGACTGAGCGAGCTTCACTTCCACTTTCAAAGAGTATACATAAAATCTTGAGCCCTTTAACAGTTACTGAAACCTAGGTAGCAGAAGTTAAGTGTATGCTGTGCACAGGTATGTAGACATAAGACAGGTTGGAACCAGAAGGTTGATGATGCTGACTCTCAGTTACCTCACCATCAACCAATCAGAAGAATGTCCATGATTTGATCATGCCCTTCTCTTTGAACCATTACTGCAAGAGTTCTCACTACTCCTTCCAGGATGGGACACTTAGTTTTGAAGGAATTAGCCCACCGTAACCTACTTTGTCTTGATAAACAATAAAATTGTCATTTTCTACTTATGCCAAACCTCGTGTCAGATATTTACTTTGGTGTTGGGTTACAGAAATTGAATTTGGCTTCATCAGCAATAAACTATCTTGTTTAATCCATTAGGTCTCATTTATGAGGTTTTAGCTGGTTTATATCTTGCTCTTCTGTTTGAGTTTAGAGTTCTTTTGTAATAATAAATGAAACAAAAATGTTCCTTATAAGAGAACTGATCTGTCAATCCTTCAGAAATTGCAAAAATATATATATATATATATATATATATATATTTCCATCCCATCCATTTACTTAATAATTTATTTTCCTGCCCAGAGTAACAAATGTTTTCAGAAATTACATAAAGAAAACAAACTGGGGTCCTGGCGATTTTTCTTTTCTTTTCTTTTCTTTTAACATCATAAATAAGAAATTAAGATAACATGAGAACAATGTATGGCTGGGACTCTGTGGAATCAATTATATGAAAAGATAATATGTAAGAATATAACAAGGAAAGATAAATGTTTTACACATTTTAAGTTTGACTTAAGCCTAGACCTATATCTAGGAAAATATGCAATTAGTTTATATTTCCTTCTTTCTGCTTTTTTTTTTTTGGTCAAATGTTTTTCCTAGGACAAAAATGACTGTGTAGTACTGCAAGTATGTGCCAAATACAAGTAAAATATATCCCAAGTGTGAGTAAATTTTGCCATCTCTGTTTCAAGAAACCACACCCAAATCATCATTTTCTTACACCTACACAAGTAAACCTACATACTAACCATTCTTACAGTCTTAATTCTTGTACCCTGCTAAGCCCTCATCACACTTGAAGCAGACTGATCTTTAAAAAAAAAAAAAAATGTAAAATAATCTTATTAAACTCCTGCTATGATCTATACCCTTGATTCAAGTTCAGATCCCAACTCCTTATCATAATCTTTGTCCTCCACAATCTGACATCAGCAACATTTCAAACTTCACCCTCCACCACAATCTGCTTGCTCACTAAGATCATTGTCTTTCATCATGTCCTTGGAGCATGTGAGCACATTCCTGTCTCAGTTTTCTGGTTTTATATTATTGTCTGTAGCTCCTAAAACAGAAAGTAAGGGAACAACTCAACTTCTCTGATTATCAGTGTATCAATGGAAAGGACACAAATATCAAAAGATCCAAAGATAAAACCACACGTATTGTAAACAAGCAGTGGCTCCATGTGTGTGTGCACATGTATGTGTGTTTAGTATTCTTTCCATTTATCATATTTCCATCAAAACCTTTCTTCTATTTCACAGTGTAACTTTTGTTTTAACGTTTAGTGCATATGAAATATTCTACATCAGATACTATGGTCTAGAAACTTCAAGCCATATCGTCTGATCGAAAAGTAGTAATTAAAAATGGTTAATGAACATAGGTTGTTTCCATGCCTTGGCTATTGTAAGTAGTGCTTCAATAAACATGAGTGTGAAGGTATCTCTTTGAGGTCCGGTTTTCTTTTCCTGTGAATACACATCCAAAACTGAAGTTGCTGGATCCTACGGTAGAAGCTTTTAATCAAAAAGTAATTTTTCAATTATAAGCTAAAAAAGGTCTGGAAATCTAATGAAAAGCATCATGATTAATGTCATAATACTGCATTATATATTTGAAAGTTAATAAGAGAGATTTTAAGTTTTTTCACACAAAAAACAAATCATAATCATGTAGTGACCATATAATAATACACAAGAAAGAGATGAAAAAACGCAAAATGGTTGTGTGAGAGACCTTACAAATAGCTGAGAAAAGAAGTGAAAGGCATAGGAGAAAGAGAAAGATAATAACCATCTGAAAGCAGGGTTTCAAAGAATAGCAAGGAGAGATAAGAAAGCCTTCCTCAGTGATCAAATCAATGCAAAGAAATAGAGGAAAACAATAGAATGGGAAAGACTAGAAAGCTCTTCAAGATAGAGATATCAAAGGAAATTTTCAAGCAAAGATGGGCACAATAAAGGGCAGAAATAGTATGGACCTAACAGAAGCAGAAGATATTAAAAGGTGGCACAGAGAAATATATGAAAAAGATCTTAGTGATCCAGATAACCATGATAGTGTGATCACTTGCTTAGAGCCAGACATCCTGGAGTGCAAAGTCAAGTGGGCCTTAGGAAGCATCACCAGGAACAAAGCTAGTGGAGGTGATGGAATTCCAGTTGAGCTATTTCAAATATTAAAAGATGATGCTATGAAATTGCTGCACTCAATATGCCAGCAAATTTGCAAAACTCACCAGTGGCTACAGCACTGGAAAGGTCAGTTTTCATTCTAATTCCAAAGAAAGGCAATGCCAAAGAATGTTAAAAAAACAACCGCACAATTACACTTATCTCACAGACTAGCAAAGAAATGCTCAAAATTCTCTAAGCAATGCTTCCACAGTATGTGAACCAAGAACTTCCAGATGTTCAAGCTGGATTTAGAAAAGGCAGAGGAACCAGAGGTCAGATTGCCAACATTTGCTGGATCATAGAAAAAGTAAGGGAATTCCAGATAAAGACATCTACTTCTGCTTCATTGATGATGTGAAACCCCTTGACCATGTGGATGACAACAAACTGTGGAAAATTCTTAACGAGATGGAAATACCAGATCATCTTACCTGCCTCCTGACAAATCTGTTTGCAGGTCAAGAAACAACAGTTATACCCAGATAGAACAGTGGGCTGGTTCCAAACTGGAAAAGGAGAAAGCCAAGGCTGTATATTGTCAGCCTGTTTATTTAACTTATATGCAGAGTACATCATGTGAAATGCGACTGGATGAAGCACAAGCTGGAATCAAAGATTGCTGGGAGAAATATCAATAACCTCAGATATGCAGACGACACCACCCTTATGGCAGGAAGTGAAGAGAAACTAAAGAGCCCCATGATGAAAGTGAAAGAGGAGAACGAAAAGTGGCTTAAAATACAACACTCATAAAAACAAGGATCATGACATCCTTTTTCATCACTTCATGGCCAATAGATGGGGAAACAATGGAAACAGTGACACAGTTTCTTTTCTTGAGCTCCAAAATCACTGCAGATGGTGACTGTAGCCATGAAGTTAAAAGGCTCCTTGGAGTAAAAGTTGTGCACAATCTAGACAGCATATTAAAAAGCAGAGACATTACTTTGCCAACAAATGTTCATCTCATCAAAGCTATGATTTTCCAGCAGTCGTGTGTGAATATGAGAGCTGGACCATAAATAAAGCTGAGTATCAAAGAGTTAATGCTTTTGAACTGTGGTGTTGGAGAAGACTCTTGAGAGTTCTGGAATTCTGGTGTGCTACAGTCCACAGGATGACAAAGAGTCAGACACAACTGAGCAACTGAACTGAGCATAAATTAAATCAGCATCTTGTACATTTTAAAATTACACAATTTCAAAAAAAATAAAATTACACAATTTCATATGCTGATTGACATGTCAGTGAAAATGGAAAAAAATGTATCTCAATAATCCTAAAAAAAACTGTTATGCAATGGGGTGTCATCATATATGTTTTAGAAGATTGTGTTTAGAGCCCTAAAAAAGCAGCATGACAATTTTTTGTTTATTTGAACTATCTAATCTGAAATAGAGTGGAAAAGAGAAAGAAGACTGAAATAAACTCTTCTGTGCTTTATACTAGTCCATTTCTTTTATTCTATAAGATGAAAATAACACAATACTCAGCACAATACTTTTGAGTGCACTCATCATAGATATATATATATATATATGTATATAGACATATACATAATGAAAATATTTGCATTTTTACATATACAATATTTACATTTTACAGATATATTTTTATATTTACATATGCATAAGGTAAATATTCCATCCTAACTGCAATGATCATCTATTCTATAAGAGTTGCTACAAATTCTTTTTTGGCATTTTGTTTTCACATTTTCAGATATTCTGAAAAATAAATATATAGATATAGATATAGATACAGATATCCTTATATATTTAGCTTATATGCAGAGTATATCATCAGAAATGCCAGGCTGGATGAAGCACAATCTGGGATAAAGATTATTGGCAGAAATATCAATAACCTCAGATAGGCAGATGATACCACCCTTATGGCAGAAAGTGAAGAGGAACAAAAGAGCCTCTTGATGAAAGTGAAAGAAGTGAGTGAAAAAAAAAATGGCTTAAAACTCAACATTCAGAAAACTAAGATCACGGCATCTGGTCCCATCACTTCATGACAAATAGATGGGGAAATAGTGGAAACAATGGAAATGGTGACAGACTTTATTTTTGGGGGCTCCAAAATCATAGCAGATGGTGACTGCAGCCATGAAATTAAAAGACACTTGCTCCCTGGAAGAAAAGCTATGACCAACCTAGACAGCATATTAAAAAGCAGAGACATTACTTTACCAATAAAGGTCCATCTAGTCAAAGCTATGACTTTATCCAGTAGTTATGTATGGATGTGAGAGTTTGACTATAAAGAAAGCTGAGTGCTGAAGAATTGTTGCTTTTGAGCTGAGGTCTTACAGAAGCCTCTTGAGAGTTCCTTGGACTGCAAGAAGATCCAACCAGTCCATCCTAAAGGAAATCAGTCCTGAATATTCATTGGAAGGACTGATGCTGAAACTGAAGCTCCAATACTTTGGCCACCTGATGTGAAGAACTGACTCATTTGAAAAGACCCTGATGCTGGGAAAGATTGAAGGCGGGAGGAAAGGGGGGCAACACAGGATAAGAAGGTTGGATGTTATCACCAACGTGATGGATATGCGTTTGAGTAGGCTCCAGTAGTTGGTGATGGACAGAGAAGCCTGGCGTGCTGCAGTCCGTGGGGTCACAGAGTGAGATACGACTGAATGAACTGACTTGAACTGATATCCGCCTAATATATACAGGCATGTTCAGTCGCTCAATCATGTCTGACTTTGCGATCCCATCAACTCTAGCCTGCCAGGCTCCTCTGTTCATGAATTTTTTTCCAACAAGAATACTGTACTGGTTTGCTATCTCCTCCTCCAAAGGAACTTTCTGACTCTGGGATTAAAGCCATGTTTTCTACACTTACACATACATATAAACATACATATTTTGGAATATACCTACAATTACTACTGCTAAAAGCACACCTGTTTAACATTTTTATTGCTTAGTAACTACTACTAAACATTTTCCCAAAATAATGTAAATATGTCATCATAACTGCAATGATCATCTATTCTGTAGAGTAGTTTCAAATTCATTTTTGGTATTTTCTTTCACACTTTCAGATATTCTGGTATATGTAGACATGTATAACATCTTAAAAAATTATGTATAGCAAACAGTCAGCTGGAATGGAAATACTTGTGCACTTATTATCAAGCATAATATCCTCCAATATGCACCAACTCAATGGGCATGAGTTTGAGCAAGCTGTGGGGGATGGTAAAGGAAATGTAGGCCTTGTTTGCTGCAGTCTATGGGGTCACAAAGAGTCATATATGACTGAGCAACTGAACAACAGCAACAAATTATCCTCTAATAATTGCATACACTGAGAGTACAGTATCATTTGCCTTTTTAATTTTTAAATGAAACTTTGAAAATCATGGTCAAAATAAGATGATATTATGAGTACTAAGTGGTCACAAATTTAAATAGCATCTTTATCTATGTAAAATGCATTTAATACTTGACATTTCAGGACACACCACATATTTCATTCAAAGCCTCCAACGTCACACACATATACAACCTGGACAGCCACTGCACACTGCTCTCCATACCACATGCCCCCTCTTATGTGAATGCACTCATCGTTCTGTCTGGGTTGACCCCACTGCTGTGGATGTCCTCTTCTATTTAGACAGACTATGACCCCACATGAGGGTCCCTGCAGGCCCACTTAGGGCCATGATATTTCTCTCCTTCACTCCAAAACACAGATGTCTATGTCTGTCTATTGTGTCTTGTTCTAGTCCACGTTCATTCTACACTGAGACCTTCAATTCTTTAACTATAAAATATGAATTTAAAATGTCATTATCAATCCTCTTTTCACTTTCCCTTTCAACATGTTCTTGTTTCATCATTCCTTTTCCTTCCTTCACCTTCCTTCTCCTTCCCTCCCATTTCTGAACACTTAATTTCATAAGGAAATGAAACATGTGTGTTTTGGAGTGCAGAAGAGAGATGCTGTGTCCCAGTGAGGGGTCTATATGGAGGAGATCATCCACAGGTATGAGGCAGAGTGCAGGTGAAGAAAAGAAGTCAGTCCAGACAGGATTGAAGGTGTACTTCAAGTGGTTGTTCACACTTTTGGTAACTGCATAAGCTGAAAATGTAGAGTACTTAATTTTACTTATTACTATTTTATCATGACTGTAACTAGTGTACACAGCATCTAAGTATTTATATGAACCACCTTATTTCAAAGAAAGAATAATAGAAATGTTATGTTTCACAGTTTCATTTTCATTTACAAAAATCACAGTATTTACTCACTAATGAAACAAAAGCAGGTGTTTATGAAACATTAGCAAGTGTCAAAGTATTCTATTCTGAAACTTCTAAGAATCAAAGCGAGTTGATGACCAAATTATTATATATTTCATTCGGATTAAAACAAGTTGTTACAAAATAATATCATTGCATGACAATGTTCAGAGGTTCACAAGCTTTGCATTTACACATTCTCAACACACTGGATACAAATGAAAATTTCTTTAACATTTATGCAGACCATAAGCATCAATATAAATTAACAAACAGAATATCCAAAACTAGAAGTTTCTTTAAATTCAGGATTCTTGGCAAAACAATGATAATACTCCAAAATAACTTTAAGATGTTTACAATTCTATATTTTTATCTCCACCACTTAAAATAAAAAATTAAAAAAAGTATTCACTCTAGAGTGAGAATCATGGTTTCCTTATTGAAAATATTTTTCTAATATTTTTTGCATTATCACACCTGCAATAAATTGATGTCAATAAAGAATTGCAAGAAAAAATTAAATCTATGGAAAGAAAACTAACCAATATGATTATATGGACCACAGCATTGTCTAACTCAAAGAAACTATGAGCCATGCCTTGTAGGGCCACCCAAGATTGGCAGGTCATGGTGGAGAATTCTGACATATGTGGTCCACTGGAGAAGGGAATGGCAAACCACTTCAGTATTCTTGCCTTGAGAACGGCATTAATAGTATGAAAAGACAAAAAGATAGGACACTGAAAGATGAACTCCCAAGGTCAGTAGCTGCCCAATATGTTACCAGAGATCAGTGGAGAAAAAACTCCAGAAAGAATGAAGAGACCGAGACAAAGCAAAAATAATACCCAGTTGTGGATGGGACCAGTGATAGCAATAAAGTCCAATGCTGTAAAGAGCAATATTGCATAGGAACCTGGAACGTTAGGTCCATGAATCAAGGCAAATTGGAAGTGGTCGAACAGGACATGGCAAGAGTGAATGTCAACATTTTAGGAATCAAAGAAGTAAAATGGACTGGAATGGGTGAATTTAACTCAGATGACCATTATAGCCACTACTGTGGGAAAGAATCCTGTAGAAGAAAAAGAGTAGTCATCATAGTCAACAAAAGTCTGAAATTCAGTACTTGGATGCAATCTCAAAAGTGAAAGAATGATTTCTGTTCATTTCCAAGGCAAGCCATTAAATATCACTGTAATCCAAGACTATGCCCTGACTAGTAATGCTGAAGAAGATGAAGTTCAAGGGTTCTATGAAGACCTACAGAACTTCTAGAACTAACATGCAAAAAAGATGTCCTTTTCATTATAGGGGCCTGGAATCCAAAAGTAGGAAGTCAAGAAACATCTGGAGTAACAGGCAACATTCGTTTTGGAGTACAATATGAAGCAGGGCAAAGGATAATAGAGTTTAACCAAGAAACGAACTGATCGCAGCAAACACCCTCTTCCAACAACACAAGAGAAGACTCTTCATGTGGACATCATCAGATTGTGAATATGGAAATCAGATTGGCTACATTCTTTACACCAAAGATGGAGAAGCTCTCTACAGTCAGCAGAAACAAGACCAGGAGCTGTTTGTGCTCATATCATGGACTCCTTATTCCCAAATTCAGACTTCAATTGAAGAAAGTCGAGAAAACGACTAGATCATTCAGATATGACCTAAATCAAATCCCTTATGATTATACAGTGGAAGTGAGAAATAGATTCAAGGTATTAGATCTGTTAGACGGAGTGCCTGAATAACTATGTACAGAGGTTCATGACATTGTACCGGAGGCAGTGATCAAGATCATCCCCAAAAAAAGAAATGAAAAAGGGCAAAATGGTTCTCTGAGTAGGCTGTACAACTAACTGTGGAAAGAGGAGAAGTGAAAGGCAAAGGAGGAAATGAAAGATATACCCATTTGAATGTAGAGTTCCAAAGAAGAGCAAGGAGAGAAAAGAAAGCCTTCCTCAGTGATTAAAGCAAAGAAACAGAGGAAGACAATAGAATGGGAAAGACTAGAGATCTCTTCAAGAAAATTAGAGATACCAAGGGAAAATATCATGCAAAGATGGGCACAATAAAGGAAAGAAATGTTATTAATCTAATAGAGGCAGAAGATATAAAGAAGATGTGGCAAGAATACACAAAAGAACTATACACAAAAATCTTCATGATGCAGATAATCACGGTGGTATGATCACTCATCTAGTGCCAGACACCCTGGAGTGTGAATTCAAGTAGCACATAGGAAGATCACTAAGAACAGGGCTAGTGGAGGTGATGGAATTCCTGCTGAGCTACTTCAAATCCTAAAAGATGATGCTATAAAAGTGCTGCACTCAATATGCCAGCAAACTTGGAAAACTCAACAGTGGCCACAGGAATGGAAAGGGTCAGTTTTCATTCGAATCCCAAAGAAAGGCAATGCCAAAGAATGTAATCAGTTCAGTTCAATTCAGTTCAGTCACTCAGTCGTGTCCGATTCTTTTTGACCCCATGAATTGCAGCATGCCAGGCCTCCCTGCCCATCACCAATTCCAGGAGTTTACTCAAGCTCACGTCCATCGAGTCGGTGATGCCATCCAGCCATCTCATTCTCTGTCGTCCCCTTCTCCTCCTGCCCCCAATCCCTCCCAGCATCAGAGTCTTTTCAAATGAGTCAACTTTTCCCATGAGATGGCCAAAGTATTGTAGTTTCAGCTTCAACATCAGTCCTTCCAATGAACACCCAGGGCTTATCTCCTTTAGGGTGGACTGGTTGGATCTCCTTGTAGTCCCAGGGACTCTCAAGAGTCTCCTCCAACACGACAGTTCAAAAGTATCAATTTTTCAATGATCAACTTTCTTCACAGTCCAACTCTCACATCCATACATGACCACTGGAAAAACCATAGCCTTGACGAGACGGACCTTTGTTGACAAAATAATGTCTCTGCTTTTTAATATGCTGTCTAGGTTGGTCATAACTTTCCTTCCAAGGAGTAAGCATCTTTTAATTTCATAGCCACAATCACCATCTGCAGTGATTTTTGAGCCCCAAAAAACAAAGTCTGACACTATTTCCACTCTTTCCCCATCTATTTCCCATGAAGTGTTGGAACCAGATGACATGATCTTAGTTTTCTGAATGTTGAGCTTTAAGCCAATGTTTTCACTCCCCTCTCTCACTTTCATCAAGAGGCTCTTTAGTTCTTCTTCATTTTCTGCCATAAGGGTGGTGTCATCTGCATATCTGAGATTATTGATATTTCTCCTGGCAATCTGGATTCCTGCTTGTGCTTCCTCCAGTCCAGCATTTCTCATGATGTACTCTGCATATAAGTTAAATGAGCAGGATGGCAGTACATAGCCTTGACATACTCCTTTCCCAGTTTGGAATCAGTCTGTTGTTCCATTTCCAGTTCTAACTGTTGCTTCCTGACCTGCATACAGGTTACTCAAGAGGCAGGTCAGGTGGTCTGGTATTCCCATCTTCCAGAATTTTCCACAGTTTATTGTGATCCACACAGTCAAAGGCTTTGGCATAGTCAATAAGGCAGAAATAGATGTTTTTCTGGAACTCTCTTGCTTTTTCAGTGATTCAATGGATGTTGGCAATTTGATCTCTGGTTCCTCTGCCTTTTCTAAACCAAGATGAACATCTGGGAGTTCACAGTTCATGTATTGCTAAAGCCTGGCTTGGAGAATTTTGAGCATTACTTTACTTGTGTGTGAGATGAGTGCAATTGTGTGGTGGTTTGAGCATTCCTTGGCATTGCCTTTCTTTGAGATTGGAATGAAAACTGACCTTTTCCAGTCCTGTGGCCAGTGCTGAGTTTTCCAAATTTGCTGCCATATTGAGTGCAGCATTTTCACAACATCATCTTTTAGGATTTTAAATAGCTTAACTGGAATTTCATCACCTCCACTAGTTTTGTTCATAGTGATGCTTCCTAAGGCCCACTTGACTTCACATTCCAGGATGTCTGGCTCTAGGTGAGTGATCACAGCATTGTGATTATCTGGGTCGTGAGGATTTCTTTTTTTTTTAAATAGTTCTCCTGTGTATTCTTGTCACCTCTTCTTAATATCTTCTGCTTCTGTTAGGTCCACACCATTTGTGTCCTTTATTGAGCCCATCTTTTCATGAAATGTTCCCTTGGTATCTCTAATTTTCCTGAAGAGATTTCCAGTCTTTCCCATTCTATTGTTTTCCTCTATTTCTTTGCAGTGATTGCTGAGGAAATCTTTCTTATCCCTCCTTGCTTTTCTTTGGAACTCTAATTATGCAATTGTTACTCACTTAACACAATTTTATCATGATTGGTCAACAGAAAAATAATGGAACCCTATATCACCAAAACTATGATTTAAGAGAAATATCTGTAATCACTTCTTAAAACCCAGATGGATATAAGAACTTTCTTGAATGTTTTTGAAAAATACAAATGCCCTGGCATAGCAGTTTTTACTCCCAGAGCTCCAGATATGTTTCTAATGAGTAGTCATGCTTAAAAACAAGTGGACTCTATGATGGTCTTTTATCTAGTTTTTTTTTTCACATTCAGTGTTGCAATTTCATTTAGTTTATATTTTCTAATTTCTCCAACTTTTTTTTTAATCTTTCTCAAGTCTTTACAAAGCATAGTAGAAAAGCTTTTGTATACATATATAAAAATAATATGCATAATATATATATTTTTGAAAATATTATTTTTTTTGCCTAATTAAATAATTTATGACATTTTGTTTCACTTGTTTGGCTTAATGTGTAGAATGTTGGATTTCTACCTAAGAAAAAATAGATATGTAATGAGCAACAAAGGTTTGCTGTTTAGTACAGGGAACTATAGTCAAGATCTTGTAATAACCTACAATGGAAAGTAATTTCAAAATTAATATACATGTGTATATATAGCTGAATCACTTTACTGTTCACCTGAAACATTGTAAGTCAATTATATTTCAAAGAATATGTATATTAAGAGGTATAGAAAAAAGCAAATGAAAGTAAAATGACATTAGTTCCTCACTCAGTTGCCATGGCCTACTTATAGTTGTGTGTTTAAATGCATACTTATGTGTGAAGGAACTAACTTCATAGTAATCTTCACATTTGCCATAGTTGAAATGTACAATGTTTTGTACAGAGGAGTAACATGGTTATTCTTATGTTGAAAATAAAAATCATCAGAAGGACACAGTCATTTACAGAGTTGAAAATTTTCTAGAAGCCACAAGATATCATTGTTTTCTTCATTGAAGTAGTTTTTGTTTATGCAAACTTTTATCAATGTATACTTTTATGAGTATAAACTTTTATTTTATGATCAGAGAGGAGACAGACTTTTTCCACTTGATCTATTAGCTATATGTCTAAAATACTAAGCAAACTGAGGAAGGGATATGCAGAGAATCATTGAACCTGTGAGGATGTGACCCTGGAGAGCTGTGGCTGGAGCCAGTGAATTTTTCAGTAAGATGAACCAAGGCTTTGTACTTCCTCTGGTATTCTGACACTCATTCTTTTTTTCTTCTTCTTCTTTTTTTTCTCCTTCAGGTAATTCCTTTGAGAAGAAAAGTAAAGAAGGAGGATAAATTGAGAAAGAGGGGGAAGGAGAGATGGTAGTTCCACTGGGACAAATCTGAAAAGATTTCATTGCCTGCCTCCAAGTGCAAGGTAATGCTTCTAAAGGCCTTGCCCTAGGGAATAAGTGAACACAGTACCCTGCTAATGAGATATTAGTAGGGTTTTGGAAAGATTATTAAGTAAATAGTTAAGTAAAGTCTCTCAGTCGTGTCTGACTCTTTGCGACCCCGTGGACTGTAGCCTACCAGGCTTCTCCCATGGGATTTTCCAGTCAAGAGTACTGGAGTGGGTTGCCATTTCCTTCTCCAGAAGATCTTCCCCACCCAGGGATTGAACCCGGATCTCCTGCATTGTATGCAGAGACTTTACCGTCTGAACCACCAGGGAAGTCTTGTAAAGATTATGACTATCCTAATGCTTTGAAGGACAGTCTTGAAAAGCTGGTAAGAATTGTAGTAATATAATAACAAGACAATCATTAAGGCTTCAAGTATAAGGCCAGGATAACAAGTGGCAGTGTAAATAAGTGAACTAAATAGTGGGCATTTGATAACAAAGATATATCTTGATGCTGAGGAATTCTTGGTGTCCAAATATAGGCTACTACCTTATACTCTTGATGAAAGAAAGTGATAGTGAAAGTCCCTCAGTCATGCCTGACTCTTTGCGACCCTATGAACTATACAGTCCATGGAATTTTCCAGCCAGAATACTGGCGTGGGTAGCCGTTCCCTTATCCAGGGAATCTTCCCAACCCAGGGACCAAACCCAGGTCTCTCACATTGTAGGCGGATTCTTCACCAGCTGAGCCACCAGGGAAGGCCATACTCATGGTAACATATTTCAAATATAATATACTCTATAAATTTTTTTCAATAAATATAAAGGTGGTGCCTAGTTACTGTTGTTGTTAAGGTGTATCTGACTCTGTGATTCCATGGACTGCAGTATATCAGGCTCCTCTGTCCTTCACTGTCTCCCAGAGTCTGCTCAATTTTATGTCGATTGAGTCAAGGAAGCTACCTAGCCATCTTATTCTCTGCCTTCTAGTCCTGACCTCAAACTTTGCCAGGGTTTTCTTCCAATGAGTTAGCTCTTCACATCAGACCAAAGTATTGGAGTCTCAGCTGTAGCATAAGTCAGGGTTGATTTCCTATAAGATCAACTGATTTGATCTTGCAGTCCAAGGGACTCTCAAGAGTCTTCTCCAGGACCACAGTTCGAAAACATGGATTCTTCAGAACTCAGCCTTCTTTATGGTCCAGCTCTCACATCCATATATGACTACTGGAAAAACCATAGCTTTGACTACATGGACTTTTATTGCAAAGTGGCATTTCTACTTTTAAATATGCTGTCTAGGTTGGTCATAGCTTTTCTTCCATGGAGCATGCATCTTTTAATTTAAAGTCACTGGTTGCAGTGACTTTGGATCACAAGAAAATAAAATCTGCCACTGTTTCCATTTTTCACCCACTTATTTGCCATAAAGTGGCAAGTAGAGTTTGAATAAACTTTACTTTTAGAACTGCCAGACATGCCTATGGTGGTTTATAAGCACAGCAAGAAATCTTCATAATTTTATATGGACATCTGACTTTTGTTAGAGAAGCAGAGTTTCCCCACCTTTTTGATGTTTCCACTAATCTGAACAATGAGATACAACATTGCTGGGACTCAGGCTAGGCCATCCCAAAATATTCTTCAATGGCATATTGTTTTGCACTAAAATTACTTAAGAAATGGCCATCACTAGAGGGTTCCTCTGACTCTCCTCTCTTTCCCTGAAAGCAAAATCTCTCTTGTGAAAGTGAATTTTCTACATTTTGGAGGCAGAGAACACCACAAAGATGGAATTCTGGGAGAGAAAGGTATATACAAAAATCTTACTTTAATTCACTACCCAAAGCCCAACCCCATTTAGATTCTTCACTAATTAAGCTCCCAAAACCAAAGTGTTGTCCTGTCACAAATTTGACCTCTCACAAATTTGTTTTGTTGTCTAAAAGTTATAAAAGCTGCCTGCTTTGGTCACATCTTAGGTGTCATTTCTATGAGACTTCCATGAGCACAAATTATCCCTTTTATTATCTGTTTTGTATCAATTTCATTATGAGTCCAGCCACAAAAACTCAAGAAAGATAGAGGGGAAATTTTTCTTGTTAGCATCTTGATTGTAGACTTATGTACATTATTTGTTATTATGAATAAGCCTAAACTATATTCTATCAGTTTAAGTAATATGTGTACATCTTCTGTAAGCTGTATTTTAATGTCTTTTGCTCATTCTTCAGCTAGGTTTGGGACTTTTTTTTTCATTTCTCTCACTTTTCATGTAAGAGAGAGAAATTCTATTTTTTTGTTTTTAGTTGACATAACAACATATCTCAAATTGAGTGTCTTAAACAATGAATTTTTTTTTTCTAATTGTTCTGGAAGCTAGGAATCCAAAGTCAAGGTTTGTTGGTTTAGTTTCTCCTGGGATCTCTTTCCTTGCTTTTCAGGCCACTGTTTTCATCCTATGTCTTCACACGGACTTTTTCTTTGTGTGGAGAATCCTGATAGCTCTCCATATGCTCTAATCTCCAAGGACACCAGTCAGATTAGATTAGAATCTATATTACTCACCTCATTCTCAAAAGGGTTATCTCTTAATTAATATTTTAAAGACCCAATCTGAAAAAGATCATTTTCTGAAGAATTGAGGGTTAAGTCTTAAACATATGAAACTTGAGAACACAGTTTTTCTTGATATAGGAATTTTACAATAATTATGTATCTTTGATATTGCTTATGCTTCCCCCACAAGTTTATTCTTTATGTTGTTTTGTATCAAGTATATCAAGAATTTTTCCTTTGGTTTGATTTTTAATATAGTTCAATTTATCAATTCTTTTTTACTATAAGTTTGTATTTTAAGAAATAGTTTAAAAAGTTTTTCCACTCAGTTTTTAAATGAATTTAATCACATGCAGCTTTTATTCTAGTCCTAATATGATGTCATTATTTACATTTAAATATTTGATCCTTTTGGTGTTTATCCCAGCATGCAACATAGCATACAGTTATCACTTTTCAGTGACTATTGGTTTTCACAGTTCTAGTTATTTTTAAGTCTATCTTCAGCTCAGTCATCTGAATACCAGTTTAATAAATTTTAAATCACAATAATTATTTTCCTTTTCTCTTTCTGGACTTTGTGTTCTATTAATCTGTCTACTCATGTACCAATATCATAAGGAGTGCTTTCTAAAAATAATAGTCTCAGGTGGAAATTGAGAAATTGAGAAAATAGCCTAAGCCCTACATGGCCTTGTCTTTGACTACATCTTCAATATTACTGTTCTTTTTCTGAGTATCTTATATATCAACAAGGGATAAGTATTTGAATTTCCCCTGAATGTTGTGCCTATTTATAGCCCTGTGTATTTGTTCATTCTTTTCCTTTCTGCCTCTCTTGTAGTATTAGCAAATTCTTCATTCATGACTCAAGTGTTACATGTGGAATACTTTCTGCGTAAGTGATATTTTTCCAAGGAATCTGTGCACCCTGTCCCCCATGAATAGTTTGCTATGAAATACAGTATTTTTTCACCTGTGGTCAGTCTTGTGCATATGGATCATATGTAATTTGGTGTTTGCCCAGTGCCTAAATCAGTATCTATGTGGAGGAGATATTCAATAGATCCATGCTCAATGATTGAAATAAATGCTCTTGAGAAATAATACCTTCAGTAGATTTGCAAATTTTCAAGGTTAGTATTCCTGTCTGTCAGGAGTTCTTCAATTCTAAGCAGTTTGAACTTGTGTCTTTGAGATTTATCCCAAATCTAAGGAATTTCATCTTATTCCTAGCTGGCTCAGTATATCTCAACTTTACAAGTCTGAGTGAGGTGAAACAGATGGGACTCTTGTGAAGTGCCCTCAAAGGCTAAAAAACTTATGACTCACTCTGATCTTTCTTCCCTGGCAAGAAAAGCTCTTTCTAGTTAGGATGTTCCTTCTTGCTGCTAAATTATGCTAGCCTGAGGAAAGAGATTATGCCCCCCTTCTCTTCTTGTGCTCAGGTTTTTTTGCTTCATGGTGTTGCTAAAATATTTACATAGATTCCAGAGGTCTTCCAGAGATGCTTTGTTTGGGGATAGCTGTTCAATCATTGATTTATGAGATGATAAGGAAGCTGAATTCTCCTGGCTCCTCACTTTTTCCCACAACTTAAATTTTATATTATTCTAAAATGATATTAATCTTACATATAAACTTCAAAGTAAATTGCATAAAATTACAGCACTCTCTCCTGCTGTAAGAAATGTTCTATATATAAAATATCTATGCTAATTAATAAAATATTTCTGCACATTTCTAATCTATTTTGTTGCAGTGAAAATTGTATGAGAGTACACAAAATATGACACCTCTGAAGATTCCATGTTTTAACATTAACATTTTTAGAGACATAGTTTTAAGTTTATATTTACCAAGTTCAACTTTTTCCCAGAATAAATACATAAGTAATTATTAGCCTTAAAGTGTATCTTGTAAGAATTTTACAGTAAATCCAACCTTTTTCAATTACATAAATTATTCATTTGATTACAAGACATCTCTAACATGAGGATGATTCATGTAACTGCTTTAATAATTTAACTAAAATTTAATTCTTTCAGATACAAAGTAAAAAATGGATATATTAAAGTGTGTATAAAGTTGGAAAAGATAAGTTTCAGCTTCACAATTTCCCTGTTGATTTAGGTTTATAAATAAAATGATCATATGTAGCAAGTGTAATTTATATTTTTCTGTTATGGTGTATTAAAAATAAAGGACACATTTTCATAGATACTAACTATATGGATAGTAATAGCATGACAAGCTAATTATTAAGAAATTTCAGTCTAGGAAAAAAAGTCATAGTAATGAATACTGAGAAATTTAGGAATATTAAAGAAATAATTAATTCTCTTCTCAAAAATACTTATAAATATTATTCAATTTGGTTTTGAAGTTTTCTACCATCACAAATAATGTTTTTAAAAATAACTAATTGTTTATCAGTGAGTTAGAACTCATGTGGAACTATACGTGCTATATGCTTAGTCACTCAACCGTGTTCTATTCTCTGCAACCATATATTTTGTCTTAAAGACAAGTTTTCAGGTTAAGAAATAAACAGTAATGCCAGGAAACTGATGTGAGAAATTAAAAAGAACTAATAAGCAAGACCTATTTCCAATGCACAAAAAGAAAAACTAGAAACTAATCAACACCTACACTTTTGAATAGAGTTTTCTAAGCTCTTTACTACATTTGGTACAGCAACTTCCATCAAGGGGCAAATTGACTTTCCTTTTATAGACCGTTACCAGCCACAATTCAACCAATGGGATTTGAGAGAAAATACTTCTAGAATACTCTCTGAATCCTGACTTTGATATATGTCGATATTTTAAAAGATCTGAACAAAAAGTTACCATACTTCGTACTTATTTCTTGCTTATCTGTGATTATCACCTTAATTTTAAAAAGTAATCCCCTCAGAATAAAGTTACTACCTTGGGATAAATATTTATTTGCAAAAAAATTAAGGTGTACTTCACATTTTTCTGTACTAAAATAATCTTAAAATGCTTTTTTAAAAAATATTATTATTGTGGAAAAAACTTCCACAATCAAAATATTATTTTAAAGGCAAACTGCCTGTAGGATCTAAAAATAAACTTAATTTTGAAATAAAGCTTTTGATAAATTGTACTTACTGAAGGAAATTAGCAATGTAAGTGTAAAAATGAAAGTACACTAGAAAAATCTGTTTATAATAAATTATTAAAATATTTTGATGTTTAACAGTTTATGTAAGGAAATTAAAAGTTACTATAATGTTATTTACTTGTCAACTTATGACATTATGTCTCCAACCTTGATATTTCCATTGTGAATCAAACTCATATATCAAACCACTTGCTTTGGTGTCACTGCTTCCATGTCAATGTATATGTATGTGAAAGTCACTCAGTCGTGTCCAACTCTTTGAAACCTCACGGACTATATGGTCCATGGAATTCTCTAGGTTAGAATACTTAAGTGGGTAGCCTTTCCCTTCTCCAGGGGACTTTCCTAACTCAGGGATCAAACCCAGGTCTCCAGCATTGCAGGCAAATTCTTTATCAGCTGACAGTTCAAATTTAACTCAACTGTGGCAATAGCTTTGATCTCCTCAGTACTCTTGTATTCACATATACTGTGTTATCTCCCAATCTTTGTTTGAATCTGCTTGCTGAAGTTGAAAACTTAGGAGTCATTCCTTGACTTTTACCACAATGCTCAAATCAAATCCTCTGAATAGTTCAAAGTCATACTTTTCAGAATCTCTACTATAAACCCAGACCTAGCCAATTAATACTTACCTGAATTATTACAATTGTCTAAGAAAACTAAAATTATTCCAATTTTTATTATTCAAGTCACTAAATTTTACAGTAAAGATTATCCCAATTCATTTTCTTCAACAAGAAGTCTATTTTCATCCAGTTGAAATGATTTAAAAAAAAAAAAGAATTGACCTATGACAGTCCTAAGATGAAAACTACCACTATCTTCCCGTTACTTAAAGAAAAAGCTTGTGTTCTTACTCCATATGTCTCTCAACTTACCTTTATTCCTCATTCAATAAGTTGCAGTAAGATTTTTCTTCCAATATATCAAAATCTTTCTCACATTGCTCAGGTGCGCATTCTTTAACTCTGACCAAACCTAGGTGACTATATCTGCTCACAGCTGACTCCTTTCAGCCATCCATGTCTCAGTTCAAATGTCATTTTCTCAGTGAGGCCTTTCAGAAACACTTAGTCTAAGTCAATTTTCTCTGCCCAGTCACATGTCAGTCAATCATTCTTTAATTTTCTTCATAGCATTTTTCATAGTCAAAAATGATTTTGTTTAATGTGCACTTTCAATTGAATTTTACCTGTATGTTACTTTTGCAAGATAAGAGTCAAAGGATCGCTGCTGCTGTTGCTAAGTCACTTCAATTGTGTCTGACTCTGTGCGACCCCGTAGACGGCAGCCCACCAGGCTCCCCCATCCTTGGGATTCTCCAGGCAAGAACACTGGAGTGGGTTGCCATTTCCTTCTCCAATGCATAAAAATGAAAATTGAAAGAGAAGTTGCTCAGTCGTGTCTGACTCTTCATGACCCCATGGACTGCAGCCTACCAGGCTCCTCCATCCATGGAATTTGTCAGACAAGAGTACTGGAATGTGGTGCCATTGCCTTCTCTGAGTCAAAGGATTAGTATTGAATATAATGAATGTAGAAACATTGGCTGGTATATAAAAGGTGCTTCTTCTTTTTTTTATTTAAACAAATTAATGAATATTTACTATTTTATGAATATTTTCTTAATGTTGAGTATATGAAGCTACTACAATTAGAGGACTTGTGCCTTAGTTTTGTTTTGTTTTTTTTTAATCAAGTTATTGAATAGTACTAAGATAAACCAGAAAAAAAAAAAAAGAGAGAGAGAGAGAGAGAAAGGTTCCATTTCCATTGTAAACAGTTTATCAATTCAGATGTGGTGCGATCACATAGATGGAGGTTTTGAAACTGGACTTGACCAATAAGAAAAAGAGGGAGATTTTAATGTTCTTAATATGAAAATTATGCCATCAATCCCCAAACTCATCAAGCTGCATATGGTAAATATGTAAAACTTTCTACAGGTCTGTCATACCTCAAAAAAGTGGTTTAAAAAATGGAAAGAAACTATGAAGTCAAGAATGTATATAAAATAAAGAAAGCTTTAAGGAAAAAAGTAATTTGGAAACTAAGAATTTTTGACTGAAAAAGATAAGTAAAAATAATCCTATTTCTGGATGACAAATAAATAGTGATTTCAAAATAGTATTAATAACAGAGGAATTAAGGGATCATCTATGGATAATCTGGAGAAGGAAATGGCAACCGACTCCAGCATTCTTGCCTGGAGAATCCCAGGGACGGAGGAGCCTGGTGGGGTCGCACAGAGTCGGACATGACTGAAGCGACTTAGCAGCAGCAGCAGCAGCTATGGATAATCTCTAAAACTAATTTTAGCAGTTGGTATCAACTAACTCCTGGTAGCTCAGCTGATAAATAATCCATCTGCAATGCAGGAGACTCCTGTTCTATTCCGGGGTTGGGAAGATCCCCTGGAGAAGGGCATGGCAACCCACTCCAGTATTGCTGCCTGAAGAATCCCTATGGACAGAGGAGGCTGGCGGGCTACAGTCCATGGGGTCACAGAGTCAAACAAGACTGAGAGACTGAGCACAGCACACAGCACAACTCTCTTATTCTGAAAGTAAAACCATGGAGGAGATTTGAGTTTCACACACCTTCTTCCTTACCAAGTATTTCTAGTTCAACAAAAGTAAGTGAAAGATATATTGTATGGGAAAATCATATAATCCAAAGTTTCTACTCTCTAGTCAGACTTTCCTGCAGGAAACTACAAAGTCAGTTACTGAAAGTGACCTTCTATTTTCTAGATGCTGCTTTGCCAAAATTTTAACTTTCATTTTAAGTTCAAAGGATTTGTTGGCAAAAGACACCATTTATTACCCAAATGAACGTTTACTCCAATTTTAATAGAAAATTATCAGAAAGCAAGAAATAGAAGTGAGAGAGGAATAGAAAAGTAAAAGTATATACATAACCAAATTGGGCTGAGAGACAACTACATACAGCCTTGAAGAGCTCTCAGTTCAGTTCACTTGCTCAGCCGTGTAAGACTCTGCAACCTCATGAATCGCAGCACACCATGCCTCCCTGTCCATCACCAACTCCCGGAGTCCACTCAAACTCATGTCCATCAGTCGGTGATGCCATCCAACAATCTCATCCTCTGTTGTCCCCTTCTCCTCCTGCCCCCAATCCCTCCCAGCATCAGGTTCTTTTCCAATGAGTCAACTCTTCACATGACATGGCCAAAATATTGGAGTTTCAGCTTCAGCATCAGTCCTTCCAATGAACACCCAGGGCTGATCTCCTTTAGGATGGACTGGTTGGATCTTGCAGTCCAAGGGACTCTCAAGAGTCTTCTCCAACTCTGGGAACTCCCAAAAACATTGATCTGGAGTCCCAACTGGGAAAATCCCAGGAAATGTGTCTACTCCATGGGTGAGATTTCAAATTGCAGTTAGGGGGAGTCTTGTTTCTAATACCAAGTTGCAATCTGATACCAACAATTTGCATGCAAGTGTGCAGCCCTACTTTTTGCCAACAATGCTATTTGTTTTACCTTGTGTGTCAAGATTTTTCAGACTCCAGGGAATTGGCAGATTCCCAAGGCTCAAGAATTCCATGACTCACTCCTTTCTCTTATCTTGAGTGCACCAGGCTACCTAGCTGTAGTTTAGGAACAGGCATGTAGTCAAGGCAAGGTCATGAAAGAATTGGTGAGAGGTCTCATATTGTCTCTGAAGCCTGACCAAGGCTACTTCTATCTTAATTTTCCTAACAGATGCATAATGGTTTTAAGATCAAGGTTTTAAACTTTTACAAATGTCACTTGCCTTGTGTAGAAATTAAAAACTGAAACAGGAGAAAGCTTATTAAATATTATGAAAACTAATACTTTATTTTCTTTAAGATTTTTATTTTGACATCATATCAGGCACAGAAAGGTTGTAAGAATAATACAAAGAATTCCAACTTCCTTTTCACTCAGCTTTTGCAAATGTTAACCTTTAACATTTTTTGATTCATTATTCTTTCTCTGCATATTTTTGAAATATTTGAGATTAAAAAAATCACTCTACTTTATTCCTAAAGGTTTAAGTGTGTATTCCAAAAAAAAAAAAAAAACTTCCTGGCAGAACCACAGAACAAATATACAAATGCTATTACACTATCTAATCTATGGGATTTATTCAGTTTTCTATTTTCTCAGTAATGTTGCAGTAAATGAAAAATTCTGTATTACATAATGTCTCAACAGTCCAGTTCAGTTCAGTTGCTCAGTTGTGTCCTACTCTTTGCGACCCCAAGGACTGCAACATGCCAGGACTCCCTGTCCATCACCAACCCCCAGAGTTTACTCAAATTCATGTCCACTGAGTCAGTGTTGCCATTCAACCATCTCATCCTCTGTCATCCCCTTCTCCTCCCACCTTCAACCTTTCCCAGCATCAGGGTCTTTTCAAATGAATCAGTTCTTTGCATCAGGTGGCCAAAGTATTGGAGTTTCAGCTCAGCATGAGTCCTTCCAATGAATATTCAGGACTGATTTCCTTTAGGATGAAATAGTTGGATCTCCTTGCAGTCCAAGGGACTCTCAAGAGTCTTCTCCAACACCACAGTTCAAAAGCATCAATTCTTCGGCACTCAGCTTTCTTTATAGTCCAACTCTCACATCCATACATTGCTACTGGAAAAACCACCTCAACAGTATCCTTTATTAAAGAGCAATATCTCAGTTTTTCTTTTTTCTTATGAAATTGATAACTTTGAGAGTACAGATCAATTATCATGTGGAATGTTTCTCAATGTGGGTTTGTATAATATTTCCCCAAGAGGAAATTTTTCATACATTTAAATACAAGACAGCAAAACAGAAAAGATGTTGTGTTCTCAGTGTGTTACATCAGGAGGCACATTATGTCAATTTCTTCGCATTGTAAAGAAAATAAGTAGATCCCTTGAAACCATGTAAATAACCCATTACTCATCAAACAATTATTCACTAGTTCTTGTTCTAATTATTACTATGATTATTGCCATATAGTCATTTATTAATGTTGTCATATATTCTAAATTTATATGATGGTTCATAGTTTAAGGAACAGCATTACTTTGTCCTTTATTTATTTATATCAAACATGTATTCATTGATTCTTATTTTATTTAGTGGGTTGTAATATATGGTATGTGTTGTGCTTAAAAATAAATTTCTGTAAACTTCTGTGTGAAGAACCCTAGTCTATGATATTTTGTTATGGCAACTTGATCTGATTAGTATAACTTCTTTATATAAATTAATATAAATTGTGGTCATTTATTTCCCCAAAATATTGACTTTCAGTTCAGTTCAGTCGCTCAGTTGTGTCCGACTCTTTGTGACCTCATGAATTGCATCACACCAGGTCTCCCTGTCCATCACCAACTCCCAGAGTCCACTCAAACTCAAGCCTATCCAGTCGTTGATGCCATTCAGCCATCTCATCCTCTGTTGTCCCCTTCTCCTCCTGCCCCCAATCCCTCCCAGCATCAGGGTCTTTTCCAATAAGTCAACTCTTCGCATGAGGGGGCCAAAGTATTGGAGTTTCAGCTTCAGCATCAGTCCTTCCAATGAACACCCAGGACTGATCTCCTTTAGGATGAACTGGTTGGATCTCCTTGCTGTCCAAGGGACTCTCAAGCGTCTTCTCCAACACCACAGTTCAAAATCATCAATTTTTTGGTGCTCAGCCTTCCTCACAGTTCAGGTTTCACATCCATACATGACCTCTGGAAAAACCATAGCCTTGACCAGACAGATCTTTGTTGGCAAAGTAATGCCTCTGCTTTTAAATATGCTATCTAGGTCGGTCATAACTTTCCTTCCAAGGAGTAAGTGTCTTTTAATTTCATGACTGCAATCACCATCTGCAGTGATTTTGGAGCCCAGAAAAATAAAAATAAAGTCTGATATTGTTTCCACAGTCTCCCGATCTATTTCCCATGAAGTGATGGGACCAGATGCCATGATCTTAGTTTTCTGAATATTGAGAGGACTTAGAAATTTCCTGATGACTTTTATAGTAGACAACTTGCTTCTTGTCTCTAAAGTCAAGTGTGACACTGATGTTTCATAATTCATTCTTGTTTCAATTTCTTGCCTTTTAGCTTCCCTGGAATATTTGGCTGAGATTTTATACTTACTTTCCCTCTAAGAGTATAGGCAAGGTTCTCAGGCCTATGTCACCCGTCATCCTTCTTATGATTTATCCTTCTTTAAGAAATAGATTATAATGAATCTGCAAGTTTATAAGATTTTTCTTTTCCTACATATGCAAATTATAAATATTCTTGTTCTCATAGAAAAAATAAAAGCAATTTTTTCAATTATTTGTTCAAAGTCAAGTAGTTATTAAATTAAGAAAAGTTAGAATAGGCCATAGTGTTTCTTAACATCAAGTCCCATATATTTTTCTTATACCACACTACTTTGCAAAGTAGGATGTTGTTATTTGGAGAAAAAATTCTGTTGTCTTCAATTTTATTTTTACCTAACAATACCTTTAACTCAAAGAATAACTATTTTCCCTTGTGTTTAAAAAATTCAGGGAAACTATAAAACAGGTACATAAATCTATACGTACTATTTTCAATTACTTTTGTGTGTTTTTCATCAACCTGTTATTCTGTTATCTCCCATGTATTATCATCATTCACTGAATATAGTTGTTGCACTGAATTTTCTTTAGGAATGCAAAGTCAAGCATTCTTTATTTATTTATTTTTTTTTTTTTTGCACTTTTAAAATTTTATTTATTTATTTATTTTCAGTGGGTTTTGTCATACATGGATATGAATCAGCCATAGAGTTACACGTATTCTCCATCCCGATCCCCCCTCCCAACTCCCTCTCCATCCGATTCCTCTGGGTCTTCCCAGTGCACCAGGCCCGAGCACTTGACTCATGCATCCCACCTGGGCTGGTCATCTGTTTCACCATAGATAATATACAGGCTGTTCCTTTGAAACACCCCACCCTCACCTTCTCCCACAGAGTTCAAAAGTCTGTTCTGTACTTCTGTGTCTCTTTTTCTGTTTTGCATATAGGGTTATCGTTACCATCTTTCTAAATTCCATATATATGTGTTAGTATGCTGGAATGTTCTTTATCTTTCTGGCTTACTTCACTCTATATAATGGGCTACAGTTTCATCCACCTCATTAGAACTGAGTCAAATGAATTCTTTTTAATGGCTGAGTAATATTCCATGGTGTATATGTACCACAGCTTCCTTATCCATTCATCTGCTGATGGGCATCTAGGTTGCTTTCATGTCCTGGCTATTATAAACAGTGCTGTGATGAACATTGGGGTGCACGTGTCTCTTTCAGATCTGGTTTCCTCCGTGTGTATGCCCAGAAGTGGTATTGCTGGGTCATATGGCAGTTCTATTTCCAGTTTTTTAAGAAATCTCCACACTATTTTCCATAGTGGCTATACTAGTTTGCATTCCCACCAACAGTGTAAAAGGGTTCCCTTTTCTCCACACCCTCTCCAGCATTTATTGCTTGTAGACTTTTGGATAGCAGCCATCCTGACTGGCGTGTAATGGTACCTCATTGTGGTTTTGATTTGCATTTCTCTGATAATGAGTGATGTTGAGCATCTTTTCATGTGTTTGTTAGCCATCTGTATGTCTTCTTTGGAGAAATGTCTGTTTAGTTCTTTGGCCCATTTTTTGATTGGGTCATTTATTTTTCTGGAATTGAGCTTCAGGAGTTGCTTGTATATTTTTGAGATTAATCCTTTGTCTGTTTCCTCATTTGCTATTATTTTCTCCCAATCTGAGGGCTGTCTTTTCACCTTACTTATAGTTTCCTTTGTTGTGCAAAAGCTTTTAAGTTTCATTAGGTCCCATTTGTTTATTTTTGCTTTTATTTCCAATATTCTGGGAGGTGGGTCATAGAAGATCTTGCTGTGATTTATGTCAGCGAGTGTTTTGCCTATGTTCTCCTCTAGAAGATTTATAGTTTCTGGTCTTACATTTAGATCTTTAATCCATTTTGAGTTTATTTTTGTGTATGGTGTTAGAAAGTGTTCTAGTTTCATTCTTTTTCAAGTGGTTGACCAGTTTTCCCAGCACCACTTGTTAAAGTGTTGCTTTATTGTATATCCTTGCCTCCTTTGTCAAAGATAAGGTGTCCATAGGTTCGTGGATTTATCTCTGGGCTTTCTATTCTGTTCCATTGATCTATATTTCTGTCTTTGTGCCAGTACCATACTGTCTTGATGACTGTGGCTTTGTAGTAGAGTCTGAAGTCAGGCAGGTTGATTCCTTCAGTTCCATTCTTCTTTCTCAAGATTACTTTGACTATTCGAGGTTTTTTGTATTTCCATACAAATTGTGAAATTATTTGTTCTAGTTCTGTGAAAAATACCATTGGTAGCTTGATAGGGATTGCATTGAATGTATAGATTGCTTTGGGTAGAATAGCCATTTTGACAATATTGATTCTTCCAATCCATGAACACGGTATGTTTCTCCATCTGTCAAGCATTCTTTATAATTGCAAGATTTTTAGCTTTCTTTAAGATACAGAAAAACTTTACTGTCATTCATTGTGCTGTTATAGATATACATTCAGACATATTTTTATATTCAAAATAATTTAAATAAAATATTTTTAAAATAAATTTTACTGATACTTTATATATCATAATGCTAATTTGAATTGAGAAAAATTAAATATAACCAAAGATTACTGCAAGAATATAGAATATGATATTTCAAAATACTTATTTAAGCTTAGAATGCACAACATTTTTTGTGCAAAAATTTTAATATTTAAATATTTGGAAACTGTGAAAATACATTAAATAAGATTTTATTGAGTGTATGCAAAAGTTCAGGTAGATAAAATAAAACTAAAAACTGAATACAAGCATTTAATAAGTTCAGCAAGACTTATCTTGATTCATTTTTTTAAGGCAGTGTTTCCTCAACACATAGGATTTTATAGTCTGTGTGGTTCACTCAAGTTAATAGCAGAGCTATATATCAAATGATGACTCGCTTTAAGAGCTTTGACTGCTCCAAACTTTTGTTAGCAATCTGAGGTTCTGTTAACCTGAAGCAATCAATATATTTTCATGAGTGTTACCTATTTCTTACTTCCATGGGAAAGCACAGCCTTAGCATAAAACAGTCAAGAATGATTTACATTTATTCAATTGAAATTTACTAAGAGAGTAGAACATAAGTAATTTCACACATAAATATATATATATGCACATATAAATACATGTTTGTGTGTATATATATATATAACATGTATATATATAAAAGGGCTTCCTTGGTGGCTCAGAAGGTAAAGAATCCACCTGCAATACAGGAGACCTGGGTTGGGAAGATCCCCTGGAGCAGGACTTAGCAACTCACTTCAGTATTCTTAACTGGAGAAACCTTATGGACAGAGGAGCCTGACGGGCTACAGTCCATGGGGTCACAAAGAGTTGGACATGACTGAGTGACTAAGCACAGCACATACATACATAAAAAAATGTAATGCACATATATATTTACTGAAATATGCAAATTAAATATGTCTGTATATATATAATTTATAAAAAGATTGATGACTATAACATTCACAAAACATCTACCATATGTAAAGGATTTTCTGTCAGATTGCATTAGTTATTCACATTATAATGAGACTACCATTTCATAGCTTTGCTCAGTCTATCAGTGGTGTCCGACTTTTCGCAACCCCATGGACTGTAGCTACCCAGCTCCTCTGTCCATGGAATTCTCCAGGCAAGAATACTGGAGTGGATTACCATTTCCTTCTCTAGGGGACTTTTCTGACCCGGGGGTTGAACCGAAGTCTCTTGCAAGAAGTCTCCTGCATTGGCAAGATTCTTTACCACTGCACCACCTGGGAAGCCCCCATAATAGTGGATGCTAATACATTTAAGAAATCTTCAAAATTTAAATAACACATTTCTAAAATTTTGATAGTTATTAGAACTTTGTCATTGGGCATCTGACATAAAAGTATGCACAGAGAAAGCCAATCATAAATCCAGATCTTATTAAAAAATGTTTAATGATTATACAGACTTAAAGTTCATAGTGAATGCACAGAAACTGATAGAGGAGAAAAATGAAGATTAGGGTCTTGATGCTACCTTGTGGCTGAAATCATTAATCCTAGAACAGCTTACTTTCAGACTCCCTGTTATACAAAATAATATAAATGTTTTGATTAAGCTTGGAGAAAAGCATGAAAACACACTCCAGTATTCTTGCCTGGAGAATCCCATGGACAGAGGAGCCTGGCAGGCTATAGTCCCTAGGATCGCAAAGAGCTAGACATTACTGAAATGACTGTATGCATCAATTAAGCTACTTGGGCAATGCTTCATATTTCCATTGACATTAAAATGATAGCAACAAGTGCAAAAATAAATGTATTGATTTCCTAGAAAAATAATGCAGATAATATAAATGCATTAATAAGATACTGATTGATTATGGATCTAAATTGTAAGACCAAAAGATTTATGACAAGTAAGTACTCTAAAAATTAAAGAAGTAACATAAGACATATGTAAAAAAAATTAGAGAAAAAAGATTAAACTATTAAAAATTTAAAGTTTAATAAGGAGACTGAGTGAGATATAAGAGGAGTAGGGAAAAACAAAAATATCATACTTAAATCAATATGGTCAGCCATACAAGAAACATCTTGGTCCAAAACACCTAGATATTGGCTAAATTTTAATAAGCATAATTTTAATTGATTAGCAGAGTTGACAAAAAGATAAGGAAATCCAGAGCCTTTAACTACAGAGACAACCAGAATGATAAGAAAACCAAGGGTCAAAACATACAAAGCAAAACAAAGAGTGCTTTATGACATTTACCATACAAGAAAAAGAGAAAAGATGTTTTTCCATCTATGAGGAGGATAAAAGACCAAATTTTGCCCATCTGCTAGAAGGGGAACAGTAACAGAAAATTAAAACCGCAAGTAAGGAATAGATGATAGACAATCTCCATGGGCTCAGCCACAGCTCTTGTTAGGTGGAAATACCTTTCATGATAGACAACAGCTTTGAAAGTATATATTAATTCCATAGCCTGGAATATTCAAACATTAAATATGAAACTGAGGCAGTTTCTAGTAGAAGGCTTCTAAACATAAGCAAAACAAAACAGCATACTATGAAGAAAAGCATATCTTTCTAAGCCCATTAGTGTTTCCAAATATTTAGATTAGCCATGTAAAGCACAAAATCAAAATTCAAGACAATTCATTTTAGACAAAGAAAATCTGAGGATCTAATATATAGAATGATGACTACAGTTGGTAGTACAGTATTGTATATTTGAACTTCAATAAAAGAGAAGAAGTTAGGTTATCTAACACATAAAAAAGAGGTAAATGTAGAGACAGAAATGGCAACCCATTCTAGTATTCTTTCCTGGGAAATCCCATGAACAAAGGAGTCTGGTGGACTACAGTTTATGGGGTCACAAAGATTTGGACATGAGTTAGCAACTGAACCAAAAAATATGAGGTGAATATTGTTAATTAACTTGATGGGAGGATCCTTTTACAGTGTATATCACATTATCTTATTGTGCACTTTAAATATGTTACAATTTTACTTGCCAGAGGTACTTCAGTTCAGTTCAGTTCAGTCATTCAGTCATGTCTGACTCTTTGGGACCCCATGAACTGCAGCACGTCAGGCTTCCCTGTCCATCACCAACTCCCAGAGTTTACTCAAACTCATGACCATAGACTTGGTGATGCCATCCAATCATCTCATCCTCTGCTGTACCCTTCTCCTCCTGCCTTCAATCTTTCCCAGCACAGGGTCTTTTCCATTAACAGGTGGCCAAAGTACTGGAGTTTCAGCTTCAGCATGAGTCCTTCCAAGGAATATTCCAGGACTGATTTCCTTTAGGATGGACTGGTTGGATCTCCCTTCAGTCCAAGGGACTCTCAAGAGTCTTCTCCAACACCACAGTTCAAAAACATCGATTCTTTAGTACTAAGCTTTCTTTATAGTCCAACTCTCACATCCATACATGACTACTGGAAAGAAGAAAAACAAAAACAAAAACATAGCTTTGACTAAGTGGACATTTCTTGGCAAAGTAATGTCTCTGCTTTTTAATATGCTATCTAGGTTGGTCATAGCTTTTCTTCCAAGGAGCAAGCGTCTTTTAATTTCATGGCTGCAGTCACCATCTGTAGTGATTTTGGTCATAGCAAACACCCTCTTCCAATAACACAAGAGAAGACTCTACACACGGACATCACCAAATGGCCAATATCGAAATCAGATTGAATAAATTATTTGCAGCCAAAGATGGAGAAGCTGTATACAGTCAGCAAAAACAAGTCCACAGCTGACTGTGACTCAGATCATCAATTCCTTATTGCCAAATTAAGACAAATGAAAAAAGTACGGAAAACCACTAGACCATTCAGGTATGACTTAAATCAAATCCTTTATGATTATACAGTAGAAATGGTACTTCAATGTAGCTGAAATAAAAAGAAAGAAAATAAAAGGACAATTTACTAAAAAAAAAAAAAAAAAAAAAACAGAAAGATTTCCTTGAACTGTCAGTTTGTTGTTATTCAGTTGCCCTTTCCTGTATGACTCTCTCCAAACCCCATGGACTGCAGCATACCAGGCTTCCCTGTCCTTCACCAGCTCCCAGAACTTGTTCAAACTCATGTCCGTTGAGTCAGTTATTCATCCAACTGTCTTGTTCCCTGTTGTCCTCTTCTCCTCCTGCCTTCAATCTATCCTAGCATCAGGGTCTTTTCCAATGAATGAGTTCTTCACATCAGGCGGCCAAAGTATTGCAACTTCAGCATCACCTTCCAATGAATATTCAGGACTGATTTCCTCTAGTATTGACTGGTGGGATCTCCTTACAGTCTAAGGGACTCTCAAGAGTTATCTCCAACACGATAGTTCAAAAGCACCAATACCCAGGAGCTCAGGCTTCTTTATTGTCCAACACTCACATCCATACATGACTACTGGAGAAACTATCGCTTTGACTATATGGACATTTGTTGGTAAAGTAATATCTCTGCTTTTTAACATGCTGTCTTTGTTGGTGATAGATTTTTTTTTTTTTCTTCAAAAGAGCAAGCACCTTTTCATTCCATGGCTGCAGTCACCATCTGCAGTGATTTTGGAGCTCAAGAAAAGAAATTCTGTCACTGTTTCCATTGTTTCCTCTTTTATTTGCCATGAGGTGATGGGACCAAATTCCAGGATCTTTGTTTTTTGGAACATTAAATTTTAAGTCAGCTTTTTCACTGTCTTCTTTCACTTCTTTAGTTCTTCTTCACTTTCTGCCATAACAGTGTTGTCATCTGCATACCTGAGGTTAATAATATTTCTCCCAGCAATCTTTGATTCCAACTTGTGCTTCCTCCAGCCTGGTATTTCACATGATGTACTCTGCATAAAAATGAAATAAGCAGGGTGACAATATATGGGCTTGACATACTCATTTCCCAGTTTGGAATCAGTCCCCTGTTCCATATGTGGTTCTAACTGTTGATTCTTGATTTGTATACAGATTTCTCAGGAAGCAGGTAAGATGGTATGGTAGTCCCATCTCTTGAAGAATTTTACACTGTTTGTTGTCACCCACAGATTCAAAAGATTTTGCATGGTTCAGTTTAGTCACTCAGTCGTGTCCGACTCTTTGTGACCCCATGGGCTGCAGCATGCCAGGCCTCCCTGTCCATCACCAACTCCTGGAGTCTGGTCAAACTCATGTCCATTGAGTCAGTGATGCCATCCAACATCTCATCCTCTGTCATCCCCTTCTCCTCCTGCCCTCAATCTTTCCCAGCATCAGCGTCTTTTCAAATGACTCAGCTCTTCACATTAGGTGGCCAAAGTATTGAAGTTTCAGCTTCAACATCAGTTCTTCCAGTGAATATTCAGGACTGATTTCCTTTAGGATGGACTGGTTGGATCTCCTTGCAGTCCAAGGGACTCTCAAGAGTCTTCTCCAACACGGCAGCTCAAAAGCATCAATTCTTCAGTGCTCATGAAGCAGAAGTAGAAGATTTTTTATGGAATTCTCTTACACTTTTATGATCCAGCAGATGTTGGCAATTTGACCTCAGGTTCCTCTGTATTTTCTAAATCCACCTTGAACATCTGGAAGTGCTTTGTTCATGCACTGTTGAAGCCTAGCATGGAGCATTTGAACATTACTTTGCTAGCATGTGAAATGAGTGCAATTTGGGCCAGTATGAACATTCTTTGGTTTTGCCCTTCTTTGGGTTTGGAATGAAAACTGACCTTTTCCAGTCCTGTAGTCACTGCTGAGTTTTCCAAATTTGCTGGAATACAGAGTGCAGCACTCTTACAGCATCATCTTTCAGAATTTGAAATAGCTCAGCAGGAGTTCCAATCACCTCCACTAGTTTGGCTCATATTGATGCTTCTTAAGGCCCACTTGACTTTGCACTCCAGGATGTCTGTCTCCAGTTGAGTGATCATACCATCATGGTTATCTTGGTCATGAAGATCTTTTTTGCATAGTTCTGTGTATTCTTGCCACCTCGTCTTAATATCTTCTGCTTCTCTTAGGTCCATGCCATTTATGTCCTATATAGTACCCATCTCTACATGAAATTTCCCTATGGTATCTCTAGTTTTTTGAAGAGATATTTAGTCTTTACAATTTTATTGGTTTCCTCTGCTTCTTTGATTGATTAGAAAGGCATGCTTATCTCTTCTTGCTATTCTTTGGAACTCTGCATTCAGATGGTTATATCTTTATTTTTGTCCTTTGCCTTTCACTTCTGGTTTTTTCTCAGTTACTTTTAAGTCCTCCTTAGACAGCCATTTTGCCTTTTTGCATTTCTTTTTCTTGTGGATAGTTTTGATCACTGCCTCCTGTGTAATGTTATGAACCTCCATCCATAGTTCTTCAGGCACTCTATCAGACCTAATCCCTTACATTTATTTATTTCTGTATGATCATAAGGGATAAGATTTAGGTTGTATCTGAATGGCCTAGTGGTTTTCCCTACTTTCCTCAATTTGTGTCTTAATTTTGTGATAAGGATTTCATGATCTGAGCCACAATCAACTCCGAGCCTTGTTTTTCCTGACTGTAGAGAGTTTCTCCATCTTCAGCTGTAAGAATACAATCAATCTCAATTTGATATTGATCATGTGGTGATGTCCATGTGTAGTGTCACCTCTTGTGTTGTTGGAAAAGTGTGTCTGCTATAACCAGTGCATTTTCTTGGTAGAACTCTGTTGGTTTATTCCCTTTCTTCATTTTCTACTCCAATGCCAAACTTGCCTATTACTCTTGACTTCCTTCTTTTGCATTCCAGGCCCCTATGATGAAAAGGACATCTTTTGGGGGGTGTCAGTTCTTAAAGGCCTTGTATGTTTTAATGTCTTTATTGTATATCTTCACAGAACTGTTCAACTTCAGTTTCTTTGGCATCAATTGTTGGGCCATAAACTTGGATTACTGTGGCATTGAATGGTTTGCCTTGGACATGAATCTAGATCATTCTGCAATTTTTGATATTGCACCCAGGTACTGCCTTTCAGGTTCTTTTTTTTTTTTTTTTTTTTTTTTGCCTATGAGAGCTATTCCATTTCTTCTAAGGGGTTTTTGCTCACAGTAGTAGATATAATGGTCATCTGAATTAAATTTTCCCATTCCAGTACATTTTAGTGCACTAATGACTATTCGATGCTCACTCTTGCCATCTCCTGTTTGACCACTTGCAGTTTACCTGGATTCATGGGCCTAACATTCCTGGTTCTTATGCAATATTGTTCTTTACAGCATCGGGCTTAACTTTCACCACCAGACACATCCACGACTGGGTGTTGTTTCCACTTTGGCTCAGCCTCATCATTCCTTCTGGAGCTGTTTCTTCACTCTTCTCCAGTAGCATATTAGACACCTACCAACCTGGACAGTTTATCTTTCAGTGTCCTATATTTTTGTCTTTTCATACTGTTCATGGGGTTCTCATGGCAAGAATGCTGAAGTTATCTGCCATTCCTTTCTCCAGTGTACCACATTTTGTCAGTAGTAGTGGTCAAAAATTTTGCAACCACATTGGTTTTATAGGCCACAGCTGTAAAATATGAATATTTAAATTAATAATATGAAAGCACGTTAAAAACGCAATTACTAAATATGACCATGCAATTGTGACAAAGAAACAAAAACAGATTTTGAAAGGAACATATATGCATACATATGTATATGTTTGTTGGAGTGTATATGTATGTGTGTGTGTGTGTATATATATATATATATATATGCACATCTATATGTACACATGTTCATATACAGATATACACATATATATGTACACATGCATTCAACTCAGTGACTATGTTAATAGGAGGACATTCACTGCTGAAGATACAAAACAGTATAATGACTAGAGAATAGAAATTAAATGAGAAAATGTTTTATATATTGTAAATAAAACAGATTATAAAGCTTAGATTTTGAAAAAAATATATAATTAATATTGCAACTGTAAGATTAAATGATTTCCAATAGAAAAAGGGACAAAGGATGGGGGATAAGCAGTATTTGAACATATCATGACTGAGATTTGCCCAGAATTGATGTATCACAGGTTTAAGTCAAATTTAGATGAAGGAAAAAAAGAAAACACCAAGCAAAAAAGAGAAAAATATACACACTATTATCATGGTAAAACTAAAAAATAGAAATGCAAAATATGAGAGCTTAATATTAAACAGTGAATAAGGGAAACTTGCCTACAAAAAAAAAAAAAAAGACAACTATACTTATAGCAACGTTCAGTAGTATTATGAAATCACAAAGAAAGTGAAATATCCCCTTCCAAGTGATAGGGATGGTCAACAATGGTCAACATAAACTGTCAGTTTAAAAGGGAGCAAAATTAAAGCATTTTTATTCAACAAAATCTGAGAGAAATTTATTGCAGGATAGTCAAATAGATATATTTCATGAAGAAGAGAAAATATTGTATAAGAAAAGGGAGTATGATAAAGTTTTTTAAAGGTGGCCAAATAAATCGGTATAAATGTAGATGAACATAAATAACTATTTGCTTATAAAATAATAATTGTATTGCTTATTCAGTTGTCAATTTCTGCATGAAATTACTTCATATTAAACACTTAAAATGACAAATTTTTGTTCTGCATTATTCTAAAATTGAGGTTAGACACAGATGGTGTCTGATAAATCTAGAATGTTGAAAATGTCTCCTTTTTTCATGTTTAAAGGTTTATCTGAAATGGTTGAAACATCTGGGGGCTAACTGAGCACTTCTTTTTTTCCAAATGGATGCCATAAATGCATTTACACATAGTGATTCAGAGCTCAGAAGAGAATTCATAGGACAACACTCAATGTGCGAGTAATTATCAAGTCTGTTTGTAACTGATGACTCATGAGTTGATGTGGCAAGAGACTATACAAGGAAACATAAAATACATGGTTTATGATAGCCACTGATATAATAGTTTGCTGCATTTGCCTAGCTGTGGAGTTAGAAAAGATAAACATATACTTATGGCAACAATATTATATAATAATGGACACTATGTGAAAATTAGTAGTCATAAACTGTTGTGTCTCCTGTCTATATATAGGATTTGAGAAAGCCATAATTGAAACAGACCTCAGTGTTCATTGCAGTACTGTTTACAATAGCCAGGACATGGAAGCAACCTATATGTCCATGGACAGATGAAGGAATAAAGTTGTGGTACGTATATACAATAGACTATTATTCAGCTATAAAAAGAAACAAATTTGAGTCAGTTCTAGTGATGTGGATGAACCTAGAACCTGTTATACACAGTGAAGTAAGACAGAAAGTAAAAAACAAATAACATATATTAATGCATATATATGGAATCTAGAAAAGTGATATTGATGAAACTATTTGCAGGGCAGGAATAGAGGCTCAGACATAAGGAACATATTTATGGACACAGTGGTGGTAGGAGAGAGTGGGATGAATTGAGAGAGTAGCATTGAAATGTATACATTAGCATATGTAAAATGGGGTTTCTCAGTGGCACTAGTAGTAAAGAACCCAAATACCAAGGCAAGAGTGTAAAAGACTCATTCCCTGGGCCAGGAAGATCCTCTGGAGGAGGGCATGCCACCTACTTTGGCATTCTTGCCTGGAGAATTCCATGGACAGAGGAGTTTGGCAGGCTATGGTCCCTAGGGTTGCAGAGTGGGACATGACTGAAGCAATGTAGCAGCAGCATATGTAAAGTAGACAGCTAATGGGAAGTTGATATATATTACTGAGAGTACAGCATGGTGCTCTGTGACAACCTAGAGGGGTGAGATGGGGTGGAATGGGTGGGAGGTGGATGGGAGGTTCAGGAGGGAGGGGACATCTGTATACCTATGACTGGTTCATGTTGATGTAAAGTAGAAAGCAACACAACATTTTAAAGCAATAATCCTCCAGTTAAAAATAAGTAAATTTCTTTAAAGTAAATTAAAAAAAAAGTTTTAACAGATCATTTTATATGGTGCCTAACTTGAGATTATACAATATATTTTAATATATTAGCTTGCTTATTCATTTATTAAATTATAAGTGATATAATAGCATCTTTCAGTAAACTTGTATTCAGTGCAGAATTATATATTATGGATATGAGTATAAAATCTTGCTATATCATCAGCAATGCCCTCTTGGATTATTTGCATAACCTTTCTCAAACTCAATCTTTGTGTAGTAGAAAATATAATATAGTATATAAAACAATACTGTGTAAATAACAATCAACATGTCAGATGTTCAGACTTCCCAACAAATTTTCTTTAAGAAATTTTGAAGTTACATTCACTCGTATTATTATTAAGAGGAAAGAAAGGGAAGAAATGGGGGAGAAAAAGAAAAAGTTTTCTATGATCAGTGTATAAAATTCATTATTATCTCCTTTTCCTTAGTTTTCATATTCCTCCACTATCCTTTATACAACACATACATACACACACTTACATATATCATACATATAACCTACATTTGTTTTCATGATGAATTTAGCATTCTTCTTGACAAAAACACAGTAGATGAAATATTGTGAAAGAAAATTATTGCTTTTAGATATTTGTGTGTGTGTTCCAATATTATCCTGACCCATTAGAAACACACATTAGAAAATAGAATTTTCAGCATTAGAAAACACACACTAGAAAACAGCAAGATAATAGTATTGAGTTAAGAAGACTTACTTTGTTATGACTTCATATTCTTGAAGTTATCCAGGTTATAACTTTGGACATTAAGTTATCCAAACTCAAGAAAAATATCTCAAAATTGCATTTAATTATTTTACCTCAACATTACTTAGAGCTTTTATTATTTTTGCAGTATGGTGCTTCAGTATTTTCAAACAACTTCACAAGAATTTGAGTTTACAATAGAAGTACACATGGTTTATTTTAAAATGTTATGGAAATATGCTTTAACTTGTTTAATCTTACTGCTTTTTCCTTCACATTCCTCAGCCATTTGGATTAAGTTTCAAACAAACTTACAAAACCCCAACTAACAACTTTACTCACAGTATCTAAAAATACATCTTATAAAGTAAAAGATAGAAGCAGGTGGAGAATGTGTCTTGGAATATTTAATAAACAAGCAAATGCATTTCCAAGCTTAAGGACATAATTATCATTATATAATATTGTTACTGAACTGGGTTCTTGGATTCTTTAATAAATAGAATTTCATTTGAAGCCAGAGAAGAAATTTAAGCAAGGCTATAATGAGGCATGAGGAAGTGAAAACAAGTAACGGCACCCTTGCTCACTCCAGCACAAGTGGAAAAATAGAATGGGAACCAGAACAGAATGGGAAAGCATTTTGTTAAATGAAAAAAGGGTATTTTTTTTTTTCTTTTTACCCCTTCTTGTCCCATTCAGGGTTAACTTAGGTAGTCTTTCCACCTCTCTGGTGGTGCTGTATGCAGGAATCATGAGCAGTCCCATGATTTTGCTCCCAGCACCTCAGAATTGGCAGTTGAGCTTTGGTCTCTGTATCTTATTCATAATTTCTCTGAATAAACATGAGTGGAGTTGCTTTTAGGGCCTTATAGGTTCTTTGCATTCTTTTGCTAGAGGGGACATTCATCTATGAACAAGCATTCCAGTAAAGGACCTAGGTTCCAGGTCCCATCCTGTCTCAATAGTTCTTAGATATATTATCATAATAACATAACAATGATAGTGTGTGAATTAGGCCTCAGCATTGCCACTACTCTTTTAAGTCACATGTTATTTAGAATTTCTAGCAATCCTTTGCAGTAAAATTGCAATTCTCACAATTTTAGAGAGAAGAGACAAGAACCTATGAAAGTTAAATAACTTACCTCTTAACCATACTATTTAATAGAGATTGCATTAATATACCAAACAAGAAGATTAGGGGTGTCATGGATATAACTGTTATGCACATTCATAACAAGTTCAGCCAGTGACTAAGATGAAAGAAGTAAGTTATAAGTGACAATATTGAGAACTAAACAAAATGTGAGAAGAGGAAAGATCTCCACTAAGGAATCAAGTCTCATGTGAACTATAATAATACCCAACAGAGCTAACCTAGTGAAGATGACATCTGTTATGATGGGTGAAAGGTGTATGAATGTGATGGAGTATGTAATAGGGGATAAATTAGAGGGGTATGACAAACAGAAAACATTAGATATATATTTTATAGTTACTAAATTAATTTATAAACAGATTAATTAGTAGGTTGAAGCAATCATTACAAAATGGCTGAACACAGTAAATGAGGCTAAACATGGAGGTAGGAAAGAAGTATTCAGTACAGTTAGGTGATCTGTTGAAAAATATTTATGTGTACTGAAGTGAGGTGAATAAAAGTAAGTATTTTCAAAACAGGACTCTACTATTACCCTACTAAGAAATGTACCTCATGGACTATGTGATAACAATCAAGATATGAGTAGCATTTATCCAATGCTTTTCATTTTTAAAGTAGATTATATTAATCATAGGAATGTTACATGTATTTTACAATATTGCAATCAATTAAACAATATAAATAATTTCAAAGAAAGGTAATTGTAGAAGAATTTCTTGCAGCAAAAATTAGATAAATAACATATTAGCAAAACAAATATTTAGAACATTCAAATGCTATCAAATTAACATTTGTAGTGCAATTACCCTAAGCAAGTACAATGGGTGACATGACAAATACTAGGTCAAATTTACAGAAGACTTTTTACATGATTTTCTTTTTCTTGACCTAACCAAGTGGAATACCAGGACTTCATTGTTACATGGTTGAATCTGCTTAGTTAAGAGCTATCTTTAATCTCTGAAAGAATTATTTTCATTTATGAAATGATGGCTTAGATGGTTTGGGCCAAGCTTTTCCCCTGAGAATATCCAGAAAATGCAAATCAAATATTTAAAATAATTTCGTTGACCACAAAGTTAAATGGCAGCATTCCAGGGAGAACAAAATTCAGAGAAATGAATTTATCATTTGGAACCATCTTCCAGTTAAGGATTTGGCCTTCCATGCAGAGGAAGATGGAAGTTTGTGAACATGTTGTTGTTGTTTAATTTCTGTATCATGTCAAATTCTTTGTGACCCCATGGACTGTAGCGCACCAGGTGCCTCTACCAGTGGAATTTCCCAGACAAGAATACTGGAGTAGGTTGCCATTTCCTTCTCCATTTTGAAAATGAGGATAACTTTTGTCAGACTCAAGAGACAAAGGCAAAAAAATACAGCCTTGGAAATTTTGGCCCAAGTAAAATCATATATCTACCAAATATATCTTCAATGCTGACTTTCAAATAATTTTTTTTTTGAAAAAGCAAAACTGAGATTTTTGTGAATAGTGTAGAAAAATGAATAATTACAATTTTTTAAAAAAGTAAATCTAAAAGAATACAGTAGAGGAATGTTAGTTTCTTTCTTTCTTTCTTTTTCTTTTTGCTACATAACACATTATTGAAATGCTCCTTGGAAGAAAAGCTATGAAAAATCTAGACAATGTATTATAAAGCAGAGACATCATTTTGCAGGCAAACGTCTGAATAGTCAGGGCTATGGTTTTTCCAGTAGTCATGTATGGATATGAGAGTTGGATCTTAAAGAAGGCTTAGCACCAGAGAATTGATGCTTTCAAACTGTGGTTCTGGAGAAGACTCTTGAGAGCCCCTTGGACTGCAAGGAGATCAAACCAGTCAATCCTAAAAGAAATCACTCTGTATATTCATTGGAAGGACCAAGACTGAAGATGAAGTTCCAATACTTTGGCCACTTGATGTAAAGAGGTGGATCATTGGAAAAAACCATGATACTGGGAAAGATTGAAGGCAGGTGGAGAAGGGAGCAACAAAGAATGAGATGGTTGAATGGCATCACTGACTCAATGAACATGAGTTTGAGCAAACTCCAGGAGACAATGAAGGACGGGAAAACCTGGCTTGCTGCAGTCCATGTGGGGTCACAAAATTGGACACCACTCAGTGACTAAACAACAACTATAACACATCATTTTAAACTTAACAGCTTTATTATATCACAGTTTTCAAAGTTAAGTCTGACGTTTTAACTGGGTCCTCTGCTTAGGGTCACACAGGCTGAAAACAAGGTGGTGGCCAGATGCGTGTTAATGTAGAGATTAATCTAGGAAAGGTCTTTTTGCATGCTCTCTCCTGCTGCCACAAAAATAAATTGCATTGTGGCTCTATGACTAAGATTCTAGTTTTCATAGCACTTGAAGATCACTCACTTCTGGAGACCATTCTCTGATCCTTACTCTGAGGTTCTCTCCATTATATGACAGTTTTCACTATAAAGAACATCTCTGTTCACCTTCTTTTAAGTCACATCTAATTGAGTCATATCCATCCTAAATAATGTCATTTTGGATTAATTTAAATGCATTTAAAAATAGTAATCTCATCATCGAAGTGATATCCATTCATTTTCACTGGTCTGTCTCACACTCACTGGGTAGGGACAATATAGATTATGTTCATTAGAGTGGGCTCTTGTGGACCAACAATATTTTTTCTACAACAAAGGGAAAGAAAAACAAATAGAATACAATAAGGAAGGAAAAAATCAAATAGTAGATTAAAATTCAGCTATATCAATAACTTCTTAAATGAAAACCATCAAATATCCCAATTAAACAACAAAAGAGAACAAATTGTATGTTGTTCATAGGAACATGTAGAATAGGTGAACTACACACATATGTGTGTGTGTGTATATACATATACATATATATATATTGCAAAACATAAACAAAAAAATTGTAACTCTAATCTCAGAAAAAATATAAACTCTAAAATGAAAAATATGCTTAGGGGAAAATGACAGATATATATTGATAGAATTGCAATTCATTATAAATATAGCAGTTCAAAATTGCTGTGTACCTAGCAATATAACCTCAAGTATATATAATATGGTAATTGAAAGATCTTCAAAGACAGGAGAAACACATCATCATTGTGGGAGATTTTTAATGCTTTTCTCTGTAACTGATGCATCACAAAGAGAATAAAAATTAAGAGAAGATGCAGAATACTAGTATAACACAATTAAATATTTGATCTAATTACATATACTAAATACTTTAAGTTGCAGAATACAGACTGTTCATTTCATGTTAAACATTACAAAAATTTAGCATTATCAAGTACTGTAAGTAAGTTTTAGAAATTTTCAAAACATTGAGAAGACATACTATATGTCCTATGAACATAAAATTATTTAGCTAACAATGATTATCAAAAAGGATAAATGCAAAAAATATATTACCTGATAAACAAACAAGAAAGTTATAATAAAAATAGAAAATATTTCAATTTACAATAAAATTAATGAATAGTGGCAAAATGTCTTATCATTAAAGCCATCTTTAGAGGTACTGTTACAGCTCATATATTTGCATTAGAAGAAAATACATGATGGAATTAAATCATCTATACATCCATATTAACACAGCAGCAAAAATGACAATTAATTAAACCAAAGGAGTAGTAGGAAATAATAAAAACAGAAAATAATATAGTGAGATCATTATAAAGAGTTCAACCAAGAGATTCAACCAAAAATTTGATATATTGGAAAGAATAATCAACTGATAAACCAGTATAAAGAACACTTGTTTCAAAAATGAGAGAGGTAGCATAAGTGGCAAGTTTCAGCAAAAACAGAACAAAACAAAGCAAAACATGTTTGAGTGGATATGGTGTAGGTGATTGAATATCATTAGAAAATTAAATTAGATCCAGATCATTTAGGTTCTTTCAAGTTAAACAAGAAATTTGGAACTTTCTTTAAAAAGACAAATTCAGATTATTGGAAAGAAAAATAGGAAGAACTTGGTAAAGAGCTTAATATTGAGGTTGGGAATAGAGAATAAAAAATAATAATTCCAAAGCTTTAAGCTTTAGTAACGAAATGGTTAAATGTCCATTAATTCAAAAGATTATTTGGAATGAAGGGAGACATAAATAAGCAAATAGGAAATTAGGGGAGAGAAGTCCATTTTGGAACATACAAAATTAAAGGTGTCCTCACGCATTCAGTTGTAGAGACCATGGAAGCAGCTGAAAAAGTGGTTTTTGAGCTCAGTAAATAATTTGCTCCTGAATATTAGCAAGTTACCCAATTATTTGAGTTACAATTTCTGACTTTCTCTTGAGACAGACTAAATAGTGAGATTTTGTGTTGCAAATGTGAATAGTAAAGGATCCTTTATTGTCCGTGTCTATTTGGTTCCAGAGGATTAAGCAGCAGGTAGGAAGTGTACAAAATATGAAAATTACTGTGAAAGTAAGTGAAATCACCCAGTAATCATTCATGTGATAATAAAATTATAGGTTTTAAGGGGAAAAAAAACCCTAGATATTACTGAACTTAATGTGACAAGCAACAGAAGAGAAGAATTTAAAAGAAAATGAGAATAAACTCTCTGAAGATTAAAGTGTGATACTGATGGTTAAGAGAAAAGACTGGAATGATCTAATACATCAAATTAACTGCTCATTTGTTAAAGGGTAAACTCAAACCAAATCAAAATTTGCAGTGATAGATTTAAGATAACTTTAAGAGGTGATATTAAAAGTTTATTATATGTGAGTGAAAAAAAGTAGGGAGAAGATTTGAGACTTAATCCCAGACATTCTGTTTGCATAACTGGATAGTATTGCCACAAACTAAGAGAAAAGTATTCAGGTGATTACATACTTTTAGGGGGAATACCATGTGTTTTGCTAAGAATATATATTAGACTTGAAATACCTGGATTTAAAATACAGAATTTTGAATATTTAATACTGAAATTTCAGCTAGACGCTGTCAAATGCGAGTGTGTTAGTCAGGTTTTGTGAGTGTATTGGTTTCCTAGGGTTGCTATAACAAGAAACATAAATTGGGTGTCTTGAAACAAACGAAATATATTCTTTCACAATTATACAGTCTAGAGCCCAAAGTTAAGGTATTGTCGGGGCCGTGATTCCTGGGAAGGCTGTAGGAGAGAATCCTTCCCTGTCTCTTTCAGCTTCTAACAACCCTATGGTTCTCAGCTTGTGGCAGCATAAATCCAATCTCTGCCTTTGTTTTTTACACACTTGTGTCTTGCCTTGGTGTCTGCGTCCAAATTTCACTCTTCTTATAAGGAATCAGTCCTTAAACCTGATTAAGAGTCTGCTATACCAAGAGAACATTTCATGCAAAGATGGGTTTGATAAAGGACAGAAATGGTATCACCTTAACAGAAGCAGAAGATAATAAGAAGAGGTGGCAAGAATACACAGAAGAACTACAACAAAAGATCTTCACGACCCAGATAATCATGATGGTGTGATCACTCACCTAGAGCCAGACATCCTAGAATGTTAAGTCAAGTGGGCCTTAGAAAGCATCGCTATGAACAATGCTAGTGGAGGTGATGGAATTCCAGTTAAGCTATTTCAAATCCTGAAAGACGATGCTGTGAAAGTGCTGCACTCAATATGCCAGCAAATTTGGAAAACTCAGCAGTGGCTACAGGACTGGAAAAGGTCAATTTTCATTGCAAATCCCAAAGAAAGGGAATGCTAAAGAATGCTCAAACTACCGCACAACTGTACTCATCTCACACGCTAGTAAAGTAATACTCGAAATTCTTCAAGCCAGGCTTCAGCAATACGTGAACCATGAACTTCCAGATGTTCAAGTTGGTTTTAGAAAAGGCAGAGGAACCAGAGATCAAATTGCCAACATTCACTGGATCATCGAAAAAACAAGAGAGTTACAGAAAAACATCTATTTCTGCCTTATTGACTATGCCAAAGCCTTTGACTGTGTGGATCACAATAAACTGGAAAATTTTGAAAGAGATGGGTATACCAGACCACTTGACCTGCCTCTTGAGAAACCTGTATGCAGGTCAAGAAGCAACAGTTAGAACTGGATATGGAACAACAGACTGGTTCCAAATAGGAAAAGGAGTACATCAAGGCTGTATATTGTCACCCTGCTTATTTAACTCATATGCAGAGTACATCATGAAAAATGCTGGGATGGAAGAAGCACAAGCTGAAATCAAGATCACTGGGAGAAATATCAATAACCACCTTATGGCAGAAAGTGAAGAAGAACTAAAGAGCCTCTTGATTAAAGTGAAAGAAGAGAGTGAAAAAGTTGACTTAAAGCTCAACCTTCAGAAAACAAAGATCATGGCATCTGGTCCCATCACTTCATGGCAAATAGATGGGGAAACAGTATCAGACTTTATTTTGGGGGGGCTCCAAAATCACTGCAGATGGTGATTGCAGCCATGAAATTAAAAGATGCTTGTTCCTTGGAAGGAACGTTATGACCAACCTAGATAGCATATTAAAAAGCAGAGACATTACATTGCCAACAAAAGTCTGTTTACTCAAGGCTATGGTTTTTCCAGTGGTCTTGTATGGATGGGAGAGTTGGACTGTGAATAAAGCTGAGCACAGAAAAATTGATGCTTTTGAACTGTGGTGTTGGAGAAGACTCTTGAGAGTCCCTTGAACTACAAGGAGATCCAACCAGTCCATCCTAAAGGAGATCAGTCCTGGGTGTTCATTGGAAGGACTGATGCTGAAGCTGAAACTCCAATACTTTGACCACCTCATGTGAAGAGTTGACTCATTGGAAAAGACTCTGATTCTGGGAGGGATTAGGGGCAGGAGAAGGGGACGACAGTGGATGCAATGGCTGGATGGCATCACCGACTCGATGGACATGAGTTTGAGTAAACTCCTGGAGTTGGTGATGGACAGGGAGGCCTGGTGTGTTGTGATTCATGGGGTTGCAAAGAGTCAGACATGATTGAACGACTGAACTGATACTTCTGGATGGCCTCATCTTAATTAGTTGCATTCGCAATAAGCCCATTCCTGTTCAAGGTCACTTTATGAGGCACCAATAAGATTTCAACATAGCTTTTGGGGAGATACAGTTCAATAGAAATCTTATTTTTGATTCACATATCAGTACTTCATAGAATTTTCTTGTAGACATGCTTTTTGTGCTAGAGAAGGAAATGGCAACCCACTCCAATACTCTTGCCTGGAAAATTCCATGGACTGAGGAGCCTGTAGGCTACAGTCCATGGGATCACAAAGAGTGGGACACAACTAATCAACTTCACTCACTTTTCTTTCAATTTTTAGGTACTTTAAGTTTATCAGTCATCTACAGAAGTGCAATATTTATAGTCTCATTTCTCTAAACTTCTTGTCTTGGTTAAAAGTTTTTCTGAGAGTCAACTAAACAAAATTTGAGATTTAACAAAGGATTCCATGATCAGAAGTTAGATTTTGTCTACTCCATGAAACTGATTATATAGTGACCTTCTGACACTAGATTTTGTCTTTAATTAGTTTACATCGAGTAACAATTGTGGAAAATCCTTAAAGAGAAGGGAATACCAGACCACCTTACCTATCTCCTGAGAAACCTGCATGAAAATCAAGAAGCAATACTTGGAACTGGACATGGAACAACCGACTGGTTCAAAATTGGTAGAGGAGTATGACAAGGCTGTATATTGCCACCCTGTTTATTTAACTTCTATGCAGAGTACATCATGTGAAATGCAGGACTCAGTGAATCACAAATTGGAATCTAGATTGTCAGAAGAAATATCAACAACCTCAGATATGCAGAAAATATCATTCTAATGGCAGAAAGTGAAGAGAAACTAAAGAGTCTCTTGATGAGGGTGAAAGAGTAGACTGAAAAATCTAGCTTGAAACTATATTAAAAAAGAAAAAAAGAAAAAGATGGCCACTTTATAGCAAATAGAAGAGGGGGAAGTGGAAGCAATGACAGATTTTCTTTTTTTGAACTCTGAAATCACTGTGAATTGTGATCGCCACCAGGAAATTAAAAGACGTTTGCTCCTTGGAAAGAAAGGTATAACAAACCTAGAAAGTATATTAAAGAGACATCAGTTAGACAACAAATGTCCATATAGTCAAAGCAATGGTTTTTCTAGTAGTCATGTGCAGGTGTGAGAGTTAGACCATAAAGAAGACTGAGTGTTGAAGAATTGATGCTTTCATATTGTGGTGCTGGAGAAGACTCTTGAGAGTCCTTTTGACTGCAAGATCAAAGGAAATCCTAAAGGAAATCGACCCTGAATATTCATTGGAAAAACTGATGTTGAAGCTACAATACTTTGGCCACCTGATGCAAAGAGCTGACACATTGAGAAAAACCTGATGCTGGAAAAGATTGAGGGCAGGAGGAGAAAGGGGCGGCAGAGGATGAGATGATTAGGTAGTATCACCGACTCAATGGACACGAATTACAGCAAACTCAGGGAGATAGTGGAAGACAGAGGAGCCTGATATGCTGCAGTCCATGGGATCACAAATAGTTGGACACAACTTAGCGACTGAACAACAATGAGAACAATGATTATATCTTTCAATCTTAAAGTATTAGAATTTCTCATATTTTCCTTTCATTTGTTTGCCCATTTGTCAATTATCTCAACTTATCTCTTTCTATAGTACCTTGCTAAATGCAGGCTATATCATGAATGTGTGCATGTTCAGTCATGTCTGACTCTGTAACTCCGTGGACTGTAATCTGCCAGATTCCTCTCTTCATGGAATCTTCCAGGCAATAATATCGGAGTGGGTTGCCATTTGTTACTCCAGAGAGCATTCCCAACCCAGGGATCAACCTCTCGTCTCTTGCTTTTCCTGCATTGATGGGTGGACTCTTTACCACTGTGCCACCTGGGAAGCTCGTTTTACATATTACTTTATTCCATGTTATTTCTTTTGATAGCATTATCAAGTATTTCCCCATTTCATAACACATTTTATAATTTTTATGACTTCCAAAGCTATTTCAAAAGTATACTTCATATATATATATGTATGTATATTTTTTTACAGGTCATATTGTGGTAAAACAACAAATCAAATGCAGTTATTTCCAAGATTAAGTTTTATTTCTTGCTTTTGTTACATGTTGGCCAGAGTCAAATGTGACTCTGCTTCATGAATCTTCCTGAGGAAAGATCAGCCTCTATTTTGAGCTGTAGTTCTAGCATCAGAGAGAAAACCAAAATGATGTGACTAGATGATGGTACTATGATGAATTAAATTTCCTACTGGGAAAATAATAGATTATTTTTACTCATTTTCAGCAACAAAATAATTCATATTTCTAATCTCTTATCAATTTTTGACTTGGAAAAATTTTACTCTTTACACATCAGCACAGCAATAACCTACAAATAATTGAGGATTTAATTATCCTTTTGTATGCTGTGTTGAGTTGACAAGTTGTGTCTGACTCTGCAACCCCATGGACTGTGTCATGCCAGGCTTCCCTGTCCCTCACCACCTCCCAGAGATTTCCCAAGTTCATGTCCTTTGAATTAGTGATGCCATCCAACCATTTCATCCTCTTATCCATATTGCCCTCTTCTCCTGCCCTCAATCTTTCCCAGCATCAGTGCTTTAATAAAAGAGGTATGTATCCTTTTTGATACAAGAGATCAGAATGTAACAGTGAATGATTCCTAAAAGTGATTCTAAATGACTAATTTTTTTAACCCCTTTGAAAAAAACCTAAATTGAATCAGTTAAGGGATGATGTAACATTTCAAAAATTAATTAGTTCTTTAACACTTTATTACCAATCTTATTTTATGTGTTCACACGAAAGTGAAAATCATGCATGCTGTAATAGTAAGTTTTTCTGAACCAACAGGTGTGTAGGGTGTGTATGCAAAATCTCCATTAAGATAATCAAAAAGAAACAGGACCATTTTCTCCACATTTTCTTGTCTTTACAAATATATCTATATACACACATTCTAGAAGCCGACAATTGTTCTGATTTACAAATACCTTTGGAAATATTTGCAGTAACTCCAAACCATGACAATAAAATTAAAATAAATCAAAATCCACAAAAAACTTCTTTTATTTGTTTTATATTTTTGTTAGGCCATCTACTCCTTTATGTTTTTCCCTTAGGATATAAATGCCACTGCTAACTTAAATGATCTCTTGCATATTATTCATTTTCTTAAAGTTAGTGTGAATGTGTGTGTATGTGTGAACATGAGCTGTATAAACACTATGAATCACAGAATGCACAAAATTCTAAATATTTTGATGTCATTTATCAGTATTTTATTTTAAATATATATTATTTGATAAACAATTTTAGAAGTTAAGAAATGAAAAATTGTGGTTCAATTTCTTGATGGTTTTCAATACTTGTGATCAAATAATGTATTCCTAAATTTTTTTGTTGTTTATATTTATATTGATTTTTAGTTGTTTATATTCTGTTTTCTCAGAGGTACTCCAGTTTTCACTCATGCCCAATTCCAAAGGATAGGAAACAAGTAAAAAACCAATCATTTAGAGACCAGCTATCCAGTCATGCTGTTCACTGTTCTTTTTTTTTTTTTTAAGAAAATAAAGGTCATTAAATAATCCCATGTGGGACTTCCCCCTTGTGGCTCAGCTGGTAAAGAATCCACCTGCAATGCAGGAGACCTGGCTTAGATCCCTGGTTTGGGGAGATCCCCTGGAGAAGGGAAAGGTTTCCCACTCCAGTATTCTGGCCTAGGGAATTCCATTACTGTATAGTCCATGGGGTCACAAAGAGTCAGACGCAACAGAGTGACTCATTTTCACATTCAACATAAAAATATACTTTGCTCTCATCATAAAACTTTATTTAAAAAATACTTTTACAGAGTATTGTTGCATTAAAATAGTGTACATGGAGTTTGCTGTCAACATGGGCAGAATTTTTTAACACCATTAAGAGGAGGGGAATACATGCACAAATTCTCTAGTATGAATATCCTAAAGTCTTTGATTTTTCTCATTATTAAAGAGACTTCCTGCTAATAAACAAAGTTAATAATTTTGATTTATTTCAATAAATATTATCTGAATGTCAGGTTGATTTTTCTACCTTCCTTCTAAGTTTTCATGCTATTTGAAAGTGCACACAAATATGTAAACTTAAACTCATAATGATGCTAAATGAAGAAGCCACACACAACACCATGTATATTGTATGATTCCAGTTATTGAAGTTTAAGAAAGACAAAATAAGTATGATATGACAATTCTTGATAGTGGTTACTGACAGGAGGCAGATGGATAATGCTTGGGAGGGCACAAAAGAGATTTCTGGGGATCCTGATAATGTTTGATTTCTTGAACTGAGTGGGTGTATTCATTTTGGAATAATACAATTAACTGTGCATTTAAGATTTTTGATAAAAGCTTCAACAGAAATGTTTGAAAATAAATTGAAAAATAAAAAAGAAATATATGAACTTATTTATGGTATAACTAGATAAAATGTGTCAGTTAAAAAGATTTTAATTTTTAAGATGTAAGGATAAATGAGGTGCCTCTCACAAATTATACATTATATAGAAAAACATAAGGATACCAAGGAAGGAAGTGGGGTTGGATTGATTGGAATATTGGGACTGAAGTATCTACAGTACTATGTATAAAGTAGGTAGCTAGTGAGAACTGACTATATGGCACAGGGAACTCTACTCAATGCTCTGTGGTGGCCTAAGTAGAAAGGAAATTCAAAGAAGAGTGGGTATATATCTGTGACTGATTCACTTTGTTGTACAATAGAAATTAACACAACATTGTAAGAAACTATACTCCAGTAAAAAGAATTCATATTATATCAAAATTTTCCACAATTAAAATATATTGATATTAAGAAAAAATTCTGTAAAAAAGATAGGATGAACAAATTTTTAGGTCAGCATGTTTATACTACCGAAAACATATTAATCTCAAAATTTAAATGCAACAAATATTGAATAGGCAAGAATTCCATTTGTCATATTTATATCTATTTATTAATTATCATATCATATCTATTCAGTTTCAATCTTTAATTATCAGGAGTATATATTATCTATTTTGTAAAAAATAATTTGTTGTTTAACTTAATAGATATGTATAAGATTTAGAATGAGGAAAATTTGGGGGGAAATATTCCATAATTGTCAGCCTAATTACATAATTCATTGTCAATTATATATGTTATTGAAAAGGTAAGGATGAAATATGTGTCCTAGTCTTTATATGTCTTTTATTTAGTGATAATTATTTAGTGTTATCATTTCCTTTACTCCAAGACTATGAGTGGAAAAATTAAGCATACAGATTACCATCTGTATGAATCCATTTTTTGACGGCAAGTTCTGGTATTCATTGGGATTTTATTTGATCTGGCTTTAATTGTTGAAGTTAGTCCAGAGAAAAAAAGGTTAAGAAAAAAAAGCTTAAGAAAAACTGATGTAGATGTAATATAAATGTTAAAATGAGCACACATAATTTTCAAAGATGTACTTAGATACATGAAATATCATGAGTTGTTAATTATGAATATATAAAATCGTAACATGGAAAACTACTTGTGAGCACAGGGAAATAAAATTGCATATTTATTAACATGATATATATTAAGGAAAAAGAAATATCATATAAAGTGGCATCTATATTAAAAGAAGATATTCTACCAACAAAATAACTCTGAGAGTAAATCTATTCATGGTGGCTATTTGATAAAGTCATTTTCCTTTACTTTTTATTTGAAAAAATATTCACAGTAACTAAAAATTTATAAAAAGTAGTAAAAAGTAACATTTATAAAAGATAGTAAAAAATGCCTCTTATTTTTATATTCTTCATCTAAATAGTAAATATTTTATCAATGCTACATCATTCATTTGCTTTCATATATTTGTTTATATGCAGATCAATGTCCCCTTCAAGTTAAATATGTGTGTGTTTTCTGAAAACAAGGACATTTGCTTCTATAGCATTATCTTTTAAAATAAGTACATTAATATTTGCAAATATTGTCATTTTTAAAACGAATTGATCCAATCCAGACTCAAGAGTATCATCAGGTTGCCATATCTCTTAATTCAGTCAATCTGAAAATATTCCTCACTCTCTTATAATCCTAAATTATATGTTTGTTTTTTGTAGAATGTTTTTCAATTTGATTACGTCTACTGTTGCTTTGTAACTAGATTCAGGTTACACATTTTTATGATAAATATCACAGTTGTAATCCTCATTCTTAGCACATTTTACAGCTCATGACACATGACAATTTGTGTAGTCACTGGAAATGTTGACTAAGATCAGCTGATAGGGGTCATATTCTTTCTTCACTGTAAAGTTTCCCAGATTCCCTATTGTAATTACTAAGAAGTTCACAGGGAGATTCTTTGATGCTGTGAAAGTACAAATTTGCTGTTATATTTTTTAGCATCCACTGATTTAAAAAAAAATCTAGAATATTGGAATGCTATAATATTTTATCATTTTATCATTTTTCCCACATTTTTAGTTGCCTGACTACAAGTCAGAGATATATTTCCTTCTGATTTGTTCATTTTTATATCATAAACTCATATATTATTTATGTTATACATTTATCATTCTGTTTTGATGTTCAAGTTGTGTTGGGTTTGGCTACTGGGAGACTCTTTAAGCTGGCTTTTATGTCCTTTAACAAGACCCATTTTTCTTTTGATATTCTCTTACTTTCTGCCATAAGACTTTCCAGACTCAGTTATTATTTTTCTTCCCCAGGCCTGGAATTTAAAAATTCTGGTACCTTTTAGTAAAAAGTGGTATTTAGAAGCTAAGACCTGTTGGACAGCAATAGGATATTGCTACACCCAGGCCTTACAATGAACTGAGGTAAAAAGTGTAAGCATACACATATACACACAGTTGTACACACACACAAATATTTGTGTATATATACATAAACACACAAACATACACCAGACATTCATATCTATATCAATCTATAGTCATATTTATATTTATATCTGTATTTTGAAATATATAAGAGCTCACTCCATTCCTTCTAATTTCAATCTAACATGCATGGTTTATTCTAGAATCCTCCCTTTCCATATTTGTAACATTTTTTATAATGAAAAACCCATTTTTTCATATTAGCTTTCTATGGGTTCTATGACAAATTGCCTCTTGCTTCATGGCTTAAAACAACACACATGTGTTATACTACTGTTTTAGAAATTAAAAGGCCAGCATAGGTCTCACTGGGCTAAAACTGAGGTGTCAGCAGGGCTGTATTTCTTTCTGGAGATGGTTTTTTGTGTGTTTGTTGCTCTTGTTGTCATTCAGGATTTTCTGTTTTTTCTTTGTTTTGCTTTTTCCAAATTTTAGAGATGATCTACATCCTTTTGTTAGCTTCCTTTCACCGTTTTGAAAGTCATCAACAGTGTATCTCTCTGGCTGTTGTTATGTAGTCACACCAGTGGCTCTTTGACCTAACTCAGTGCAGACAGCTACTGAATTCGTTGCCTTCTTAACTGACCCTACCCTTCATCTGTCACCTTTCTATTTGGTCTTGACTTAGTATCAGTTGCTGCCTATTTGACTCCTTCTTCACTTGCCCCTTCATCACAAGATAGTGAATATTTTGTTTGGCCTATTTCTCACTCATGCACTCTTGCTCTCACTCAAGTTAACTCCAATAATTATTTTTCAAGGGAAAGATAATATGTGAGAGGAAAAATCTGGACTGTGAGGGGTTAGTCAGTCTGGTTTGGAAATACACACTTTGAAATTGTCAGCAAATAGATGATATTGACATCATAGAAAGAGGTGAGATAATGAAGGAGATGACTGTAAATAGAGGAGACAAAATTCTAAAGATGGAAGAAGAGGATGAACACAAATAGACACAGAGATGTAACAATCAGAAATATAGAAAGAAACCACAATAGAGTCTATTGGAAGAAAGACTGGCAACAATTATGGATCTAGCTCACAAAATGTGAAACTTTGTTGAAGCTATATTTAAATTTTCAAGTCAGTGACAGCAGAACTGTAAATCATGTATAGAACTCTTCTAGGCCCAAGGTCATGTGTGACTGCACAGATCGCAGATCTCATTCTAATGAACCAGGACCTGATCTGAAACTGAGGGTGAGAGAGAAGAAGAAGAAGAAGAAGAAAAAGAAGTTTCAAAGGCAACTGTTAGGTTACATAAGATAAGGACTGAGAATTAATCAATGTGGAAATAACTTGAACTAATTTCTGGTTGGCAAACTCCTGATCAAAATATATAGCTTTGTTTTTTTGTTTTCTCCTTTTTTTTTTTTTTTAAGATGCAGAGGATAATTAAAAGCTTTTAGGGTACAAGGTATACCACTAAGAGCATGATAAATAGATCATGTAAAAGAGAATGGGAAATTATGGTATAAAGTCATTGAGTAGGTGACAAAGTGTGCTCTAATAAATAAATGAAGTGAAAAGAAAAGATTTTCTTTCAGATACTCTGAAAATTTATCTGTATTGAGAGACCAGAAATCAAAATATGTAGGAAAAATGTGCTATTACCCCTGCTGTGGTTTAACTGACTATAAGGAAGCAAGGGATTTGGAAACATATAAAACTAGTAGCTATAATACTTGAATCTGGAGAATAGAGTTTAATTTTGTGTTTGATAAATATATATTAAAACAAGAATATGTATCAGAAATTAAGAATGTCAAAGAATCTGATTAGTGGAGAGGAGGGTTGTGGGTAGAGAGAGGGCAGATAATTCCTTGTTCTTTTTTTGTGGCTGAGTCTCTTCAGACTCCTCCTCCTACAGCAGGAAGCTGGAAATGTGAGGCCTTGTTAAGGAAGAAAATGAAAAGAATCATTGTTATTTGATTTATTATTCTCTCTTTTCACCCTCAGTCCAAGTTTGGGGAAGCCACCACCTCAGATGAGAGATATTAGAATAAATACTAGCAATACCTTCTTTCTTCCCAAAGAAAGGCAATGCCAAAGAATGCTCAAGCTACACCACCGTTGCACTCATCTCACACGCTAGCAAAGTAAAGCTCAAATTTCTCCAAGCCAGGATTCAGATGAACTGTGAACTTCCAGATGTTCAAGCTGGATTTAGAAAAGGCAGAGGAACCAGAGATCAAATCTTCAACATCCACTGCATTATCAAAAAAGCAAGAGAGTTCCAGAAAAACACATACTTCTGCTTTATTCACTATGCCAAAACTTTTGACTGTGTGGGTCACAACAAACTGGAAAATTCTTAAAGAGATGGGAACACCAGACCACCTGACCTGCCTCCTGAGAAATCTGTATGCAGGTCTAAAAGCAACAGTTAGAACTGGACATGGAAAAACAGGCTGCTTCCAGATGGGGAAAGGAGCATGTCAAGGTTGTATGTTGTCACCCTGCTTATTTAATTTATATGCAGGATACATCGTGACAAATGCTGGTCTGGATGAAGCACAATCTGGAATCAAGATTGACAGGAGAAACAGCAATAACTTCGGGTATGCAGATGACACCACCCTTATGGCAGAAAGTGAAGAACAAAAGAGTCCCTTGATGAAAGTGAAAGAGGAGAGTGAAAAAGTTGGCTTAAAACTCAACATTGAGAAAACTAAGTTCATGGCATCTGGTCTCATCACTTCATGGCAAATAGATGGGAAAACAATGGAAACAGTGACAGACTTTATTTTGGGGGACTCCAAAATCACTGCAGATGGAGACTGCAGCCATGAAATTAAAAGACACTTGCTCCTTGGCAGGAAAGTTATGACCAACCTAGACAGCACATTAAAAAGCAGAGATATTACTTTATCAACAAAGGTCTGTCTAGTCAAAGCTATGATTTTTCCAGTAGTCATGTATGGATGTGAGAGTTGGACTATAAAGAAAGCTGAGCGCTGAAGAATTGATGCTTTTGAACTATGGAGTAGAAGACTCTTGAGAGTCACTTGGACTGCAAGGAGATCCAACTAGTACATCCTAAAGGAAATTAGTCCTGAATATTCATTGGAAGGACTCATGCTGAAGCTGAAACTCCAATACTTTGGCCACCTGATGCGAAGAACAGACTCATTGGAAAGACCCTGATGCTGGGAAAGATTGAAGGCAGGAGGAAAAGGGGTCAACAGAGGATGAGATGCTTGGATGGCATCACCAACTCAATGGACATGAGTTTGAGTAAACTCCGGGAGTTGGCGATGGACAGGGAGATCTGACATGCTGTACTCCATGGGCTCACAAAAAACGGGACACAACTGAGTGGCTGAACTGAACTGATACCTTTGTGGATTACATGGATAGTAATATCTTGTGTCTGCATGGTTGCTGGGGTAAGATATATAGATCAACAACTTTGATCATGTATTAATAATTGCTGCAAAGTCTTGATTGCTTTTTGGTATCTCTTGACATTTGTACGTAATTTAAATTTTCAGTCCATCAGTTCAGTCACTCAGTTGGGTCCGGCTCTGCAACCCCATGGACTGCAGCATGCCAGGCTTCCTGTCCATCACCAACTCCAGGAATTTGCTCAAACTCATGTCCATTGAGTCCATGATGCCATCCGACCATGTCATCCTCTCATCCGCCCCCTGCCCAAATAAAATCTCTCTATAGTTCCATTGTTTCCCCATCTAATTGCCATGAAGTGATAGGACCAGATTCCGTGATCTTAGTTTTCTGAATATTGAGTTTTAAGGCAATTTCAAAGTAGAAATTTCAATAGAAAAGTAAAAAGAAGATTGAATGTCTTTTCTCACAAAGATATCCATTTGAATCAAGGTAGCTCTCCAAACCACCTCCAAAATATTGTTCTTTAGTTCACTTGTGTTTGAAAACTTTAAGGTTTTGCTTTATTTAGAAATAAAAAATGAAACTGAAATTAATTCCACTACTTATAAGATAGTGGGCATAAAATACAGAATCATAATTTATCTTGAGTCCACCAGAAAGCTACAATTATACAATGACCAACAAACCCACTGCTGGGCATTTATCTGGAGAAAACCATTATTACAAAAGATACATGCATCCCAAAGTTCTTTGCAATAATGCATACAAGAGCCAAGACATGAAAGCAACCTAAACGTTCATCAACTGATGAACAGATAAAGAAGATAATGTACATATATACGAAGCAATAGAACTCAGCCATAAAAAAGAACAAAATAATGCAACTTCATCTATGTGGATGGATCTAGAGATTATCATACTAAGTGAAGGCAGTGGACAGAGAAAGATAAGTATCATATGACATCACTTTAATGTAAAATCAAAAATAATGATATGAATGAACTTATTTGCAAAATAGGAACAGACTCACAGAGTTAGAAAATAAACATAGTTGCCAAAGGGGAAAAGTGGAGGAGGTAAAATAGTTTGAAATTAACATATGCATGCTATTATATGTAAAATAGATAACACAGGCCTACTATACAGCACAGAGAAGTCTACTCAATATTCTATAGTATTCTAAATGGGAGGAGATTCAAGATGGTGGAGCAGTAGGTGGCCATGGATACATCAGTAATACACTTTCAAAGACAGATCTTGCATAATACCAGCTGAGACTGGGCAGCAGAACCTGATCACAAGAAAAGAATATAAAGAACCTTGCAAAGCTTGGTAGGACAAAGGAAGGAGGGCAAAACAGAAGAGAGTGAGTAGGACTGGATCTGCACCTGGGGAGTGGGAAAACTGAAGCAGGAGTCAGATCCCCACATCAGGGCAACTGTTTGGAACAGAGGTGAAGCATTTGAGGCTGTTGAAGAGTGAAGCAGCTGACCCGTGACAGTCTAAATGAAATGAGAATCACACAGATAATCCTTCCCACAGCCATACATACTCTGTAGAGGGATGCAAGTCCCCCAGAAAGTGAAGCAGCTAAGAGCTGGAGCATAGAGATTGGAGAGCAACCTCAGAGCAATATTTGATGTTGACTGCAGGAAAATGGTCCAAGGGGACCTGAGGGAGGAGATCACAGTGGGGAATGCCTAAGGACAGTCAGTCAAACATGGAAGCAGGGCAATATGGTTTGGGTCATACACAGGGGTTGGAGCCATTTCTGTAGTCTCTCTCTCCCCACTAATCAGCAGTGGATGACTGAAAAACCCCAGCCAGTGTGACCCTTTAAGTTATTGATGCACCAAACAACAGATGAGGATCCCCGTCAGGGTGACCCTTTAAGTGCATGATATTCCAGGCAACAGAGAATGACAACAACCTGAATGGACCAAGAAACAGAGAAGGACAAGTCAAGGAGATCCTCTGATTTTCAGTTGCCAGAGGCTAGGAAAATACTCTAATAGGACCATAGCTCCTATGACTGAGGCCGTGTGATCGACAAGGACGAATCTGTATCTATTGAATATATAAAAGCACAGTAAGTGTTCCCTCAATAGAAAATGCACTAGCACTGGTAGATGTGAATACTAGAGGCAAGAACACTCTGGAGTAGAACCAGATTAGAGTCTGAGCTGCCCCCACAACAGGCCCAGAGACCAGCCCAGTATTGGAGGGCATCCTAGGGAGGTGAGGTGGACTGTGACTCACAGTGAGGAAAAGAACACTGACAGCAGGGATCAAAGAAAAACATCTATTTTTCTTATATTTTAACTTGTTTGGTAGTTGCTATAGGATTTTTTTTTTTCTTTTTCTCTGCTGTAGCTTTTGATTTTAACAGTACTATAAATCTATTTAAACTTTTGAGAATTTTTTTTTAATCAGACTTTTTTATTTCCTTTAAATACTTCTGCCTCTATATTGACCTTTTGCTGTTTTGAGTTTTTTTTTTTTTTTTTTTTTTTTTTTCCCAGTTCGTTTCAGTCTCTCAGTTTTGTCCAACTCTTTGTGACCCCAAGGACAGCAGCACATCAGGCCTCCCTGTCCATCACCAACTACTGGAGCCTACTCAAACTCATGCCCATCACGTCGGTGATGCCATCCAACCATCTCACCCTGTGCTGTCCCCTTCTCCTCCCGCTTTCAATCTTTCCCAGGATCATGGTCTTTTCCAATGAGTCAATTCTTCGCATCAGGTGGCCAAAATATTGGAGTTTCAGCTTCAGCATGAGTCCTTTCAATGAATATTCAGGGCTGATTTCCTTTAGGATGGACTGGTTGGATCCCCTTGCAGTCCAAGGGACTCTGAAGAGTTTTCTCCAACTCCACAGTTCAAAAGCATCAATTCTTTGGCGCTCAGCTTTCTTTATAGTCTAACTTTCTACGTATATTCTTTTGATTTCATTTACTTATTCTTTCCCTGTTGTAGTTATTCCTTGAGATATATAAGTCTACTTTATCTACCTTTATTTAACATTGTTTTTCTATTCTTTATTTCTTTTCTTCTTTTTTTCTTTTTTTTTCTTCACCATGTTTATTAGTCTGTTTTGCTTTTGTTTCTTTATTCCCAAGTTGGCATATTGCTTCAGATTTATTTTCCAATTTAAGTTTTTGTTGAAAAGAAGTGAAAGTGAAGTCACTCAGTCATGTCTGTCTTTGAGACCCTGTGAACTGTAGCCTATGAGGATCCTCCATCCATGGGATTTTCCAGGCAAGAGTACTGGAGTCGGTTGCCATTGTCTTCTCCAGGTGATCTTCCTGACCTAGGGATCGAACTCGGGCCTCCCACATTGTAGGCAGACACTTTGCCTTCTGAGCAAATTTTTGTTAGCTTTATTTTTAAATGGTTGATATCATTTTTGCTTTCCTTTGCTCCACGGGTCAAGCTCTTCCACTTTATCTATTTATTTTGGACTGTGTTGATTTTGTTTATGTGTGTGTATATATAGTTCATTATTTTTTTTAGTATTTGTCTGATTTTGTATTTGCCATTTGTCTGGTGTAGGCATTTTGTTTCTTGTTTTAGTGTATTTGTTTTAATCCCCTTTATTGCCATAACAAACCACCTATGGAATCTCACTTCCCTGTCTAGAATTTGGGCTCTGAGCCTTTGGAATGGGAGCACTGACAGGAAGAATCTAGACTGCAAGAAAACTCCTAAACCCTGGGAGTAATAATTAGTGAGAACTTCCACAAAGGCCTCCACCTTTAAACAAGACCTGGCCTCACCCAAATGTTGGCAGTACCCAGCACAGGACTCCTCACACAAATAGCAAACAAAACAAAAACCCAAATCCAATTATCATCAAGCAGGATTACCACCTCATACAGCCCTGCCCATCAGAAGAAAGAAGAAGAAGAAAAAAAAAAAAAAAAAAAAACTTACCTCTTCCCTCCTCCCAACAGAGTACAAGCACAAGTCATACCCAACAGAAGCCTACAGAAACCACTGGACCAACCTTACCCACCAAGGACAGAAACCAAAAGGAAGAAGGAATTCAGCCTCAAAGCCTGAGAAAAGGAGACCTCACACCCAATAAATAAAAAAAGGAAAAAAAAAATGAAAATACAGGGAAGTACTGTGCAACTGAAGGAGCAAATGAGAAACACACAAGATCATATAAGTGAAGAGGAAATAGACAAACTATCTGAAAAAGAATTCAGAATAATGATAATAAAGATGCTCCAAAGTCTCAATAATAGAATGCAGAAAATGCAAGAAGCAGTCAGCACAAGTAACACAATTAATAAGGAGAGAGAAGAAATAAAGAATAAACAGAGATGAGTAATACAATAACTAAATTTAAAATGCTCTAGAAGGAACCAATAGTAGATTAACTGAAGCAGAAGAAGATAGAATAGTAAAAATAACTGCTGAAGAGCAGAATAAAGGGAAAAGAATAAAAAGAATTGAGGATAGCCTCAGAGACCCCAGGACATTGTTAAACGCACCAACATTTGAGTTATAGGGGTCCCAGAGAAGGAAGAGAGAGAGAAAGCCACTGACAACATTTTCCAAAAAAAAAAAAAAAATTATAGCTGAAAACTTCCCCAGTATGAGAAAAGAAATAGTCATTTCCAAGAAGTGCAGAGAGTCCCATACTGGATAAACCCAAGGAGAAACATGCCCAGACACATACTAATCAAGCTAACAGAGGATAAACCTAAAGAAAGAATATTAAAAACAGCAAGGGGAAAGGAACAAGTACATACAAGGGAAAATCCCATACAATTAGCAGCTGATCTTTCAGTGGAAACTCTGCAGGCCAGAAGGAAATGGCAGGATATATCTACAGTACTGAAAGAAAGAAAGCTACAATCAGTTTACTCCATCTGGCAAAGATTTCATTCAAAACTGATGGAGAAATCAAAAGTTTACACACAAGCAAAAGTTAAGAGAATTTAGCTGCACCAAACCAGCTTTACAACAAATATTAAAGGGACTAACATAGTTAATAACAAAGTAGAAAGGAAAGACCTACAAAAACAAATCCAAAACAAGAAAATGCCAATAGGAATATATATATATATATATATATATATATATCAATAATTACTTTAAATGTAAATAGATTAAATGCTCCAACCAAAAGACACAAACTGCCTGGATGGATATAAAAATAAGACCCTATATATGCTGTCTACATGAGACGCTCTTCAGACCTAGAGACACATACAGACTGAAATTAAAAGGATGGAAAAATACATTTCATTCAAATGGAAATCAAAAGCAAGCAAGTTGAAGTGGCAATTCTCATTTCAGACAAAATAGACTTACAATAAAGAATATTACAAGAGATAAGAAGGACCAGATAATGATCAAGGGATCAATTCAAGAAGAAGACCAAACTATTGTAAATATTAAACACCCAGCATAGGAGCACCTCAATACAAAAGCAAATGCTAACAGACATAAAAGGGAAAATTGGCACCAACAAAATAATAGTAGGGGACTTTAAAACACACTTATGACAATGGACAGATCATCAAAACAGAAATGCAAATCTTAAATGAAACATTAGACCAAATGATCCTAATTGATATATTAAGGGCATTCTACCCAAAAGCAGAATAATACACTTTCTTCTCAAATGCGTATGAAACATTCTACAAGATATTTCATCTTGGGTCACAAATCACCCCTTATTAAATTCATCTTTTCTGATCACAAAGCTATGAGACTAGGCATCAATTACAGGAAAAAAAAAAAAAACTGGAAAAATACAAACACATGGAGATTAAACAATACATTTCTAAATTATGAACAGGTTAAATCAAAAGGAAAATCAAAAAATTCCTAGAAACAAATGAAAATGAAAACATAACAACTTAAAACCTATTGGGTGCAGCAAAAGAAGCTCTGAGAGGGAAGTTTATAGTGATACAATGCTACCTCAAGAAACAAGAAAAATATTGAATATACAATGTAACTTTACACTTAAAATAAAACAAGTGGAAGAACAAGAAGCTCCAAAGTTAGTAGAAGGAAAAAAAATCATAAATATTGGAGTAGAAATAAGTGAAAATGAAATAAAGGAAACAGTAGTAAAGATTAATAAAATTGAAAATTGGTTGTTTGAGATGATAACAATATTAACAAACCATTAGCCAGACATCAAGAAAAAACAGAGTAAAATCAAATCAACAAAATTAGGAATAAAAAAGGAGAGGTTGCAACAGACAATGGAGAAATACAAAGGATCATAAGAGATTATTAAAAGCAAATATACACCAGCAACATGGACAACCTAGAAGAAATGGACAGATTCTTAGAAAGGACTGAACCAGGAAGAAATAGAAATTATGAACAAGCCAATTACAAGCACTGAAATCAAAACTGTGTTAAAAAATCTCCTGAAACACAAACCCAGTGTCAGATGGTTTCATAGGTGAATCCTATCAAACATTTAGAGAAGATCCAATACCTATCTTTCTAAAAGTCTTCCAAAAAATAGTAGAGGAAGGACAACTTCCAAACTCATATTTCTAGTCCACCATCACCCTGAAACTAAAACAAAAGACAGTTAGTTCAGTTCAGTCGCTCAGTCATGTCTGATTCTGCAATCCCATGGACTGCAACTTTCCAGGCTTCCCTGTCCATCACCAACTCTGGACTATACTCAAACTCGTGTCCATTGAGTCGGTGATTCTATCCAACCATCTCATCCTCTGTCATCCCCTTCTCCTTCAGCCTTCAATCTTTCCCAACATCAGGGTCTTTGCCAATGAGTCAGTTGTTTGCATCAGGTGGCCAAACTATTGGAGTTTCATGTTCAGGATCTGCCCTTCCAATGAATATTCAGGACTGATTTTCTTTAGGATTGACTGATTTGATCTCCTTGAAGTCCAGGGGACTCAAGAGTCTTCTCCAAGACCACAGTTCAAAAGCATCAATTCTTCAGTGCTCAGTTTTCTTATGTTCCAGCTCTCACATCCATACGTGACTACAGAAAAAAGCATAGCTTTGACTAGACAGACCTTTGTTGCCAAAGTAATGTCTCTGCTTTTTAATATGTTGTCACACACACACAGAAATTACAGGCCAATATCACTGATGAACATAGATGCAAATATCCTTAGCAAAATTCTAGTAAACAGAATTCAATAACACATTAGAGAGATCATACACCTTGATCAAATCAGGTTTATCCCAGGGATGCAGGGATTCTTCAATGTACTAAAATCAACCAGTGTGATACACCATATTAATAAATTGAAAGATGAAAATCATATGATAATCTCAATAGATGAAGAAAAAGCTTTAGACAAAACTCAACATTCATTTATAATAAAATGGGCATAGAAGGAACCTACCCAACATAATAAAGGCTATATATGATAAACCCACGACAAACATTATTCTCAGTGGTGAAGAACTGAGAGCATTCCCTCTTAAGATCAGGAACAAGACAAGTGTGTCCATTCTCACCACTATTATTCAAGAAAAATGGAGCTGGAGGAATCAGTCTTCCTGAATTTATACTATTCTTCAAAGCAATAGTCATCCAGACACTATGGTACTGGCACAAAAGCAGAAATATAGACCAATGGAATAGAATAGAAAGTCCAGAAATAAACTCACACACTAATGGATAACTTAATTTTGACAAAGGAGGTAAGACTATACAATGGAGCAAAGACAGTCTCTTCAATACGTGCCGCTGGGACAACTAGACAACTGTGTAAAAGATTGATATTAGAACACTTTCTAACACACCATACACAAAGATAAATTCAAAATGGATTAAAGACCTAAATTTAAGACCAGAAACTTTAAAATTCTTACAGTAAAATATATACTGAACACACTCCAATTAAATCATAGCAGGATCCTCTATGAAAAGCTCCCAGAGTAATGGAAATAAAAACAAAAATTAAAAAGTGGGACCTAATTAAGCGTAAAGGTTTTGCACAGCAAAGGAAACTATAAACAGGGTATAAAGACAACCCTCAGAATGGGAAATAATAATAGCAAATGAATCAACTAATGAACAATTAATTTCAAAAATAAACAAGCAGCTCATACAAATAAATACCAGAAAAACAAACAACCCAATCAAAAAGTGGGAAAAAAGACCTACACAGTCATTTATCCAAAGAAGACATAGAGGTAGTTAATAAACACATGAAAAGATGCTCAACACCACTCATTATTAGAGAAATGCAAATAAAAACTACAATGAGATATCAACCCACACCATCAAAAAATGTACAAAGTATAAAAGCCAGAGAGGGTGTGGAGAAAAGGGAACCGTCTTGCACTGTTAGTGGGAGTGTAAATTGATACAGCCCCTATGGAGAACAGTATGGAAATTCTTTAAAAAAAAAAAATAGGAATAAAACCATATGATCCAACAATCCCACTACTGATCATATATCCTGAGGAAACCAAAACTGAAAAAGACACATGTACCCCGACGTTCATTGCAACTCTACTTATGATAGCTAGGACATGGAGCAACCTAGATATCCATTGATAGACGAATGGATAAAGAAGCTGTGCTACATATACACAACAGAATATTCCTAAGCCATAAAAGAATGCATTTGAGTCAGTCCTAATGAGAGGGATGAACTTAGAGCCTATTACATAGAGTGGGGTCAGAAAGAGAAAAACAAATATCATATACTAAATGGAATCTGGAAAGATGGCACTGATGAATCTAGTTGCACAGTAGCAGTGAAGACACTGACATTGAGAACAGACTTACGGACATGGCCGGAGTATACAGGAAGGGGAGGTGGAATGTGGAGAGAGTAACAAAGTATGCATTACCATAAGCAAAATCGACAGTTGATGGGAATTTGTTGTATGACCCAGAGAATTCAAACTGAGGCTCGATAACAACCTAGAGGAGTGGGATAGGGAGGGAGGGGGGAGGGAGTTCTAGGGGGAGGGGACATGGGGACACATATGGCTGATTCATGCTGATGTTTGGTAGAAACCAACACAATACTGTAAAACAATATCAATTAAAAATAAATAAATTTTAAAAATATTTTATATGGGAAAATCATCTGAAAAAAATGGATATATGTGTATGTATACCTTTGCTTTATACCTGAGAATAACACAACATTGCAAATCAACTATACTCCAATATATAATAAAAATAAATCATAAATTAAAAAATAAACACATTTTAAAAAACATAGATAGATAGATTACTGAGTAACATGAATTTCAAAGAGAGAGAGCCTCCTCAGGGAGAGATGGCTGTCTCACCTGTAGGACAAGATGGAAGATAGAGGTTCTGGCTGCCAGTCAAGATATGAATAAATTAAAATTTGGACAGACTACCAAAACCATTATGAGTTAGTATGTCAGTCTGATTTAAAAGAAAAAAAAAATCAGTTAATCTAAACACAAACAGAGTTTTCACTCATTTGTATATTATTAAGAAAGAATATTCTTTCCTAGAGCCCTCTACCTGGGGCTTATGAGAAAGTCTGCATGTAGCCTAGGAGACCATAGTGATTCTTCTTTGGTTATTAGGCAAAAGGAAAAAAATGGCTCTGACATCCAGGCATAAAAATCACCTCCATGGTAGAGAGAAAAATTAAAACTGCTAACAGAAGACTAGAAGCTAATGTCTACTCTGGAGAATGAGCAGGTGATAATTTTAAAAATCAAATCCTAAACCTACACCAAACATATATCTCTACAGCTAGAAAAAAAGTGAGAAACAACTACCTAATATCAAATATAGATACAAGTAGAGATTGGCTGTCTCAGAGATGAGGGACAGGATTCTAACAAAGCTCTTTCAGAGGCCCTGACAAAGGGTATCCCTATGACTGAGGTTAGAGTGAACTAAGAAATATGCTTGTGTGCTGTCAGAACAAGGCATGGAGCACAAGCAACATAATTTAAACACTGAAAAAGAGAAGGGAAGGGAAAGGAGTGCAACGATGGCTGACTGTCAAGTAACCTTCCAAAACTGAGGACAACCCTCCTCAGGAGTCCAATCCTTAGAAAAACCTCAAGCCTTTGTTTCCTATAGACTATTCACACAATGTGTGTTGAAGATAATCATAGCAACAAAAATGAGGAGGAACTGCAACTCTCATACACTGATTTGAGAATGTAAAATGCTATTGCCACTTTGTTAAGCACTTTCAAAGTTTCTTATTAAAATAAAAATTCACTTGCTTTATGGCCTAGAAAATCTTCTCATAGGTATTTATCCAAAATAAATGAAGATATATATTCACACACACACACAAAAATTCCGTGTATAGAACTGTTTACAAGTATCTTAACCAAACTTGAATACAACCCAATGTCCTACAACTAGTCATGGATAAACGAGATAAACAAATTGTGGTACATTCCTACAAAAAGTGTATTAGTCAGGAATAAAAAATGAGAGTTATTCAGGCCAAAAAGGAACAGGTCCACCCAGGCAGTGGTGTCAGGGTGACCAGACATCTGGATACCCCAGGTTCCTTCTTTCTCCATTCCTGGGCTGAAGGAAGCACTTGAACATATGGAATCCCGATGCTGGGCATCCAGGGCCATATCCACACCCCATTAACGGTGGGTATCCTGGAGGTTGCAATCCTTCCCATCTGTTACCTGCCAACCCTGCCTTTCCTCCAGACCCCTTTCCCACTCCCCCAGGAGCACACCAGGGGAATCCAGGCTTTCCCCCTTGCAGACCCTGTCATCCTATACCACAGCCAGGATATCCAGGATGCCAGTCCTCAGATCCCTACCCCTCTCCACACCCACCACCTGGCCCTGGCATGTGTCCTGTGAATTCATTGGTTCCTGGTATAGGAGGATCAGGAATAGTGATTGACCAGAAGGTGCACGAGAAAATGAAGAAAACTCTTAAAAAGAAGCAGAAACACCATAAGCATGGCAAGCATTCCTCCTCCTTCTCCTCCTTCTCCTCCTCCTCCTCCACCAGTGACTCTGACTAAATACAGGGCCTGGACCCTTCCCTCAGTCTCTCCAGTTCAGCTCTACCATCAAGTTTCAGATGCCCATCTTGTCCTGGGGGAATTAGCCCTTGCTGCCCCCTTACTCCCACCCTTGCAATCTAAGCCTCATTCTTCTGTTTAGCACTAGCTAGCTAGGACAAATCAAAAAGGAATTGCCATGGGCTAGCAAGCGCCATCTTCTCACCACTTGGCTAGAACTTTTAGCTAAATTTGACAGGAGAACTGCTTTTTGAAGATGGTAAGATTGGAGCTAGATTGTAAAGACAAGTCTAAGATCCGTAAAATGTGGCTTTTTTTTTTTTTTAATTTTCTTTTGTAATAGTTATGATTGAGGAGGTGCTGTGGACATTGAATTATGGAAAGGAGAAATGACCTGTACCTTTCTTGTAATTGTAGCAATCTTGGGTGACTTAGTGGCAAATAAACATTTCCCAGCAGTAAAAAAAGAAAGAAAGAAAGAACTATTGATACATGCAACAATATAGAATATTCTCAAGGACAATATGCTAAGCAAAAGAAGTCAGAATAAAAATGCTATAGTCTATAGAACTTCATTTATATGACATTCTGGAAAAGGCAAAATCAAATATTCAGTTAACAATTCAGGTTTTCTGAGTCCAGTGTTAGAGTGTTGGGTACAGGGAGAATACGGGCTGTTTTGGAGAGATGGGAGTATCATGTGTCTTGATTTAGGTGGCATAACTGTGTGTGTTAAAAATTATAGAATTTCATATCAGAGAGTGCATTTTATAGTTTGTAAAGTGTTCTTCAATATCTCTAACAAAATATATTCCAAGCATAGGTTCATTTACTCATGCATTATCAAGTTTAATTTTTCAGAATTTAAAATGTATTCTTAGTTTTCTACAAGAAGCTTTTAAGTAAAATAATTTAACAGAAACACATTTGCTGCCACATCATTATAACAAATTACACTTTCAGTTTTATTTTTCTTTGTTCCCTGATTTATATTTCCTTTGACTATTTAAAGATAATTTTTCAAAAATCATTTTAATATAAATTCTTTGTAATTTCTGGAAATAGTGTCTTCACCCATGTTTAAAAACTTAGCTGTGAAATATTTATATAAACCATGTTCCTAAAAAAGTAATTTCTAGATTCTGTTAATGAATAGGTCATATTTCATTTGCAATATGTAGGAAAAACCACATATTGTAGACAAAACTCAAGCATTTAAAATACTATGAAATGACAGCAATAATTTTGAAGTTTTGACATTGTTTAAAGTTTTAGAAGCAAAACTAAGATTGTTAGGACACTGTCTAGTGTCTCTCATTTTAAATTAACTATATTAGTAGAGTAATTATACAAACTTTTCCTTGTGAAAACTTGAGATATTCTATGTGTTATATAATCTTTCTGAATTAAGAAGAATTTCACTTTTAAATGTCTCCTGATATTTAAAAAAATATATGTATCTCTGATAAACAGAATCATGACTGCCCAGATGTCTACCTTCTAATCTCTGGAAATTGTGACTATTTTAGTTTATATGTCAAAGAGGAATTAAGATTGCAGATGGAATTTAGATTGCCACTGAAATTACCTTGAAATGAAGAGATTATCTTGGATAATCCAGGTAAACCCAGTGTCCTGACAAAAATAGAAGAAAGAAACATAGTAAAAGAGAGATGGCAATGAGATAAATAACTTAGGGTTGCAGGCTTAATCAACCATAGGTGCTTAGGTTTATTCTAGGCTTTCTATCCTGTTCCACTTGTAGTATAGTCTGAAGTCAAAGAGGCTGATTTCTCCAGTTCTGTTTTTCTTTCTCAAGATTGCTTTTGTTATTCTTATATATGTGTATACAAAGGAGTATCACTCAGCCACTCTAAAGAATGAAATACTGTCATTTGCAGCAACATGGACAGACTTAAAAGATTATATCGGCTGAAGTAAGCCAGACAGAGAAAAGCAAATATCTTAGGATATCACTTATATGTGGGAACTAAAAATAATAATAATAATATAAATGAACTTAGATACAAAACAGAATTAACCCCCCCCCCACCCCGCACACACACACACACAAACAACTTATTGGTACACAAGGGGACAGCTGAGGGGAGTAAATTAGGAGTTTGGGATTAATATATACACACTACTAAATATAAAATAGACAACAACAACAACAAAACCCACTGTATAGCATAGAGAACTTATTCAGTATTTTTTAACATCCTAAGAGAGAAAAGAAACTGAAAATTATATAGGTAGACAGAGAGAGAAATTAAAATAAAGAAATTAATATCTGATGTTAAAATTTTAAAAAGTTCATTATATAATAAAGGCAATACTTGCTTGTATCTTGCTTTAAAAAGTGCAGTGGCTTAAGTAACCAAAATATATGTATTATGAAAAACAATAACAACTGAATTAACAAAGTAGTGGCTAAAAAGAAAAAAATTAAAAAGTTGCCGCCTTAAAAAGTAAAGAATGGCATCCTGAGGCAAAGAGTACAGTAGTTCTGGAAAAGTCAAGGAGATAACTTTCTCTACTAGAGTCACCAGAATGTAGCATAGTCATGCAAGCCCCTTAATGTTAGCCCAGTAGCACCCACTTCAGACTTCTGACCTTGAGCAAGGTAAGACAATAAGTCTGTGTTGTTTTAAATCACTAAATCTGTGATAATTAGTTGCAGAGGAAAGTAACACATTATATAAAATAATTTCTGAGGTAATGTACCTGTAATTAATGTTTTAATTATAAGTTATATAAAATTTTGAAAATAAATATTAATGCTTAATTTTTATGTAGTGAAATATCCCACTGATAAGACTAAAAATAAAACAAAAATGTTGCATGATTTAACTAGACATTATATAAAACCTTATGATCAAAGCTGTGCACAGAGAAGTAAAAAATTAAGGGTTTGGGCACATTAGGAAATATATGTAAATGATTTAGTTTTGATTATATTGTCATATGAAGTAGGTGAATTACTTATCAGTCATCTGGAAATGTTTCTTGAAACTCAAGAAATAAAAAGATTTAAAAATCTAAAATTTTACTTTTGGTGATATTTGTTAGCTATACGTTCAGATTATAAAAGTTCCAGAAAATACAAGAAAAATAAAAAGGAAAAACAGAAGTTCTGAGAATAAAATGAGAAGACAGAAACATACCAGATTATGACCCTGAACTTAGAAAAATTGTTGTATCACAATGACCTAGAGCAAAAGAATACCAAGAAGCAAATTACCATTTTCTAATCATGTAAAGAGGTTGAAAACAAGAAATCTATGAAATTTTGTAACTGTAAAGCTCTGGTTAATTTCAGAGAAATAACTTAAAAATTCTGCATACTGAAGGTGTATAAAATTTTGAAGATTGACTCAATGGTAAAATTAAGGTAGCAAAATCCTTCAAATATGAGAAATAAATTTTGGGTGGAATAACAAAATTAAGGACAAATCTGATACAGATATTTAAATGATATAATGTAAGTAAGTTCTTGTCATCTCTAGCAAGAACTGCCTTTCTTACTTCATCTATTCTACAAAAGCCTTGCCAAGATCTGTAACAGTCCATATGATGTGGCTATTGGCTTACCCTCTGATCTCATTGTCCACACATCTTCTCTTTCTTCCCTGCAATCCAATCATATTTCAGTGTTTTTCAACTTATTTCTGCTGCATGCTAGGCATGTGGCTTTAGAATGCTGTTCACAAAGAGTTCTGTGTGAGGAAATCACACATAATCTCAACCTCCTTCAGATACTGCTATCCTATTATTTACAAAGGCTCAAAATAAACCCAAGGTAGACTGAAATCCCTTCCATGTGTTTGAGAAAATAAAACAAATAAGGTTTGGGGAGCGCTAGTAACCTCTATCCTACTGACTTCATCTTCCCTCCAATAATCTGGTGTCCATAGGTTCCCTTGGTGTCTCAGATGGTAAAGAATCTGCCCGGGTTCTATCCCTGGGTCAGAAAGATCCCCTGGAGAGGGAAATGGCTACCCCCTCCAGTATTCTGGCCTGGGAAATCCCACAGACTTAGGAGCTTGACAGGCTAGAGTCCACAGGGTCACAAAAGTTGGACACAACTGACTAACACTAACTAACTAGTGTTATAAATGCTATTTTATTAAAATGTGAATGCCATGTCTATTTTAAGCTTCAGTTCAGTTCAGTCGCTCAGTCGTGTCCAACTCTGCGACCCCATGGACCTCAGCACACTAGGTCTCCCTGTCCATCACCAACTCCCAGAGTTTACTCAAACTCATGTCCATCAAGTTAGTGATGCCATCCAAACATCTCATTCTCAGCCGTCCCCTTCTTCTCTCACCTTCAATCTTTCCCAGCATCAAGGTCTTTTCAAATGAGTCAGTTCCTCGCATCAGGTGGCCAAAATATCAGAGTTTCAGTTTCAACATCAGTCTTTCCAGTGAACACTCAGGACTGAGTTCCTTTAGGATGGACTGGTTGGATCTCCTTGCAATCCAAGGGACTCTCAAGAGTCTTCTCCAACACCACAGTCAAAAGCATCAACTTCGGCACTCAGCTTTCTTTACAGTCCAACTCTCATATCCATACATGACTACTGGGTAAACCATAGCTCTGACTAGACAGACTTTTGTTGGCAAAGTAATATCTCTGCTTTTTAATATGCTGTCTAGGCTGGTAATAACTTTCCTGCCAAGGAGTAAGTGTCTTTTAGTTTCATGGCTTCAGTCACCATCTGCAGTGATTTTGGAGCCCCCCAAAATAAAGTCAGCCACTGTTTCCACTGTTTCTCCATCCATTTGCCATGAAGTGACAGGACTGGATGTCATGATCTAAGTTTTCTGAATGTTGAGCTTTAAGCCAACTTTTTCACTCTCCTCTTTCATTTTCATCAAGAGACTTTTTAGTTTCTCTTCACTTTCTGCCATAAGGGTGGTGTCATCTGCATATCTGAGGTTATTGATATTTCTCCTGGCAATGTTGATTCCAGCTTGTGCTCCATCCAGCCCAGCATTTCTCATGATGTATTCTGCACATGAGTTAAACAAGCAGGGTGACAATATACAGCCTTGACATACTCCTTTTCCTATTTGTAACCAGTCTGTTGTTCCATGTCCAGTTCTAACTGTTGAGGAGCTAGAGAATAGAAAACCAGAGATTTTAAACTTAAAACATTTAATTATTCTCCATTGGTTTCAAGACTGGCTTCCCTTATTACCTGTCTATATGTATCATCATCCACTTTCTTCAAGATCACATGTAGTTCATCCACTTTTGATGAACTTTTGATGAACTCACTGAATACACTTTTGACGTATTTCATCACTTTTGATGAACTCACTGAATATACCACACTAGTTCATGCCTCTATTCTTCAAAACATGCTATTGCCTCTTCTCACAATGTGCTTATGCTCATGTTAGCTGATGTCCTTGTTTTTTGTAATGGTATCTCTGTCTTCTCCCTTAAAAAATCAACCACTTTCTCTACGTGTACAACATATACTATTTATTTTGTCTAGTATACTATATGGAAACTATATTTATAGTTTATAACTACATAAGTTATTACTTATGCAAATCAAAATTACAATAAGGTATCACCTCACACCTGTAAGAATGACTATCAAAAAAATCAACATACAATCTATGCTGAAGTGGATATGGAGAGAAGGGAACCCTTTGCACTATTGGGAATATAAATGGATACAGCCACTATGGAGAAAACTATGGAAATTCCTTAAAAAGCTAGAAATAAAATTACCCTATGACCCATCAATTCCACTAATTGGCATATACCCTGAGAGAACCATAATTCAAAAAGTCACATGTGTCCCAAATTTCATTACAGCAGTATTTACAATAGCCCGGACATGGAAGCAACCTGATGCTCATCAACACCCTTTTGTTTCCAATTACTAGACTGTGAGTGTTTTGGAGACTCCGTCCTTATCTTATTTATTGTGGTTGTCTATCACCATACCAATACCTATTGTATAATATTTTGCAAAATTAATTGCAGTGAAAGGAACTGAAGTGGAGTTGTTAGAAATGGTAATTATAAGGAAGAAGGATGTGATTTGTATTTCAATATTGGGTAAGCCTGGAGGAAATTACATGTTGATCAACCAAGAGCCTCTTCATGAAAATTATTAAAATGTGAAGTATTGTTCAAATAAAATTATTATTTTAAAATATTATTTAAATAAAAGTGAAAAAAGATGCTTTCAGCTAAGAAATTTAATAATGGTTTTAATAACTCAGAGAATAAGAATTGTTATAGCCCAGTAATTTGTATTAAAATAATGTTATCTATCTTTTTTAACATATATTTTTTTAATAGAAGTCTTTTTTTTCATTTATTTTTATTAGTTGGAGGCTAATTACTTTACAATATTGTAGTGGTTTTTGCCATACATTTGAATCAGTTCTAATGAGATGGATGAAACTGGATCCCATTGTACAGAGTGAAGTAAGCCAGAAAGATAAAGACCAATACAGTATACTAACACATATATATGGAATTTATTTATTTATTTATTTATTTTTACATTTGTGATTTTTTTTTATTTTTTTTATTTTTCAATGGGTTTTGTCATACATTGATGTGAATCAGCCATAGAGCTACACGAATTAAAAAGATGGTAAAAATAGAAGTCTTTATTCTATTTGGGGAAATTAAGTAATTTTTCAACAGAGAGAGTCAATTAATAAAAATCAATTTGTGTGACTTGAGTTATTCTCAATTAAAATGCATTCTAATTGAATATAGAAGAAAATTCCAGGAAATAAAATGATTTTAATTATAAACTTTAGGCAGTAGATTTGTCATGATCAAAAGCTCTTTGATGTTCATTTTATCCCTTCCAAAGTGACCATTTCAAATTCACATAAATTTGAAGTTTAGGAGTTCATTTTATAATACCTTAGTTAAAAATTTTTAAGTTATCATTTAAGCAAATAGATTATTTGTATAAAATGTAAATGTCACTATTTTGTTTTAGAATAGCCAGTCTCTGGACATATTGATCAGGGCTTCTCAAATTGAAGAGCAAAGAGGGCATAGATCAGGACAGATATACTTTTATTTTCTGTGCTGTTACCATTATTGACTAGGTTTTACATATTTATAAAAATGATGTGAGATGTTAGATTATTAGAAAACTAGAATAGATTTTAAAAATTTGGTTTCATAAAATTGTGACTTTATATTAGAAAACTGAGGATGCAGAGAGAAAGAGTCCACTTCTTGTAATTGCAGTTTGTCTTGGAAATTAGATAATGTAAGCTCTTTTCACTAGAGAACATTCCAGTAGGTATAACATTATGTCAGTTAAAATGCAGGCAAAGGTTTTCTATGTTCAAGTCATGACTGACAAGCAGGAAGGTAAATATTGATACCAGATTTGGTTAAGAAACTTTTGTCATATTTACATTTCATTTCTGAAGCTCTAAAGATTTTGTCTTTGTAAAGCAAATAATCTTTCATTTTTCTACTGTTTCATATACCTCATTATAATTTTATTTTTATGATATCCAATAACTTATTGTTTTCTCTAGGATTTTAAAGTTGGTTTCTATAAACAGGAATTGTTTACTAGAAAGTGGACTCTTGTGACAACTTGATGTTTGATAATGGTTCACCCAGAGGGGTGTTGAAAATTAAAGAACTACAGTAAAATGACTAAAAAATTCTTCTCTGATCTAAGTTTGACTCTCAGACTACATAAATTTTGCTTCAAATTTTTGAGGAATTCTCAGTGTACTTCCTGTATAATGACTATAACATGGTCTAAATTTATGTTTCTATAACTAACGCACATAACATGTACATAAAATACTTCATGCTTGCATGTATTCCATTGCACAGATTGTCACATAATTTTAACTCTCAATCCTAGTGAGATATTGCCCTAGAACTGACTTGTAGAGATTTGCTATTATATCCTATGGCTCCACTAATGGAAATTACTTAAAAAGAAAAACTTTCATCAGTCACATCTAGTACTTTTTGAAATTTATTCCAGAAGCTACAACTTGTAATATTATCACTGACATTTTGATAGCATTGGTGAGAATAACACCTAATTTGATTAAAACAAAGTATTTGTTGAATGGTTAAATTACAGATAATTTTACATGATTTGGATAGTCAAATATATCTTTTGCAAAGGTAAAACCTTAATTTTGAATTGTTGCATCATGTAAAAGAGAATCTTATATTGGATAGTACTCCTACATGATAAGATGTTATAAACTATATTTTCAAAAATCTGATACGTTTGTTAAATTAGAAATCAAAACACAGTGCCCATCTTTGCATGAAATGTCCCCTTGGAATCTCTAATTTTCTTGAAGAAATCTAAAGTCTTTCCCATTCTATTGTTTTCCTCTATATCTTTCAATTGATCACCGAGGAAGGCTTTCTTTCCTCTCCTGGATATTCTGTGGAACTCTGCATTCAATTGGCTATACCTTTCCTTTTCTCCTTTGCCTTTCACATCTTTTCTCTTCTCAGCTATTTGTAAGGCCTCCTCAGACAACCATTTTGCCTTTTTCCATTTGTTTTTCTTGGGGATGGTCTTGATCACTGCCTCTTGTACAATGTTAGAAATCTCTGTCAATAGTTCTTCAGGCACTCTGTCTATCAGATCTAGTCCCTTAAATCTATTTCTCACTTCCACTATATAGTCATAAGGGATTTGATTTAGATCATACCTGAATAGTCTAGTGGTTTCCCCTACTTTCTTCAATTTAAGTCTGAATTTGGCAATAAGGAGATCAGGATCTGAACCACAGTCACCTCCTGGTCTGGTTTTTGCTGATTGTTTAGAGCTTCTCCATCTTTGGTTGTAAATAATATCATCAGATTTTTGTATTGACCATCTGGTATTGACCATGTATTGAGCCATCTCTTGTGTTGTTGGAAGAGGGTGTTTTCTATGACCTATGCATCCTTCTGGCAAAACTTTGTTAGCCTTTGACCTGCTTCATTCTGTACTCCAAGGCCAAATTTGCCTGTTACTCCAGGTGTGTCTTGACTTCCTACTTTTGCATTCCAGTCCCCTATAATGAAAAGGACATCTTTCTTGACTTTTAGTTCTAGAAGGTATTGTAGGTCTTCATAGAACCGGTAAACTTCTGCTTCTTCATTCTTCAGCATTATTGGTTGGGGCATAGACTTGGATTACTGTGATATTGAATGGACTGGCTTGGAAATGAGCAGAGATCATTCTGTCATTTTTAAATTGCACTCGAGTACTACATTCCAGACTCTTTCATTGACTGTGATGGCTACTCCATTTCTTCTAAAGGATTCTAGCCCACAGTAGTAGATATAATGGTCATTTGAATTAAATTCACCCATTCCAGTCCATTTTACTTCACTGATTCCTAAAATATTGATGTTCACTCTTGCCATCTCCTCTTTGACCAATTCCAGTGTGCTTTGATTCATGGGCCTAACATTGCAGGTTCCTATGCAATATTGCTCTTTACAGCTTTGGGCTTTACTTCCATGACCAGTCACATCCACAACTGGATGTTGTTTTTGCTTTGGCCCCATCTCTTCATTCTTTTTGGAGTTATTTCTCCACTGAACTCCAGTAGCATATTGGGCACCTATCAACCTGGGGAGTTCATTTTTCAGTGTCCTATCTTTTTACCTTTTCATACTGTTCATGGGTTCTCAATGCAAGAATGCTGATTTGGCTTGCATTGCCTTCTCCACTGGACCATGTTTTGCCAGAACTCTCCAGTATGACCTGTCCCTCTTGGGTGGCCCTACAGGCATGGCTCATAGTTTCATTGAGTGAGACAAGGCTGTGGTCCTTGTGATCAGCTTGGTTAGTTTTCTGTAATTGTGATTTTCATTCTGTCTGCCCTCTGACGGAGAAAGATATGAGGCTTATAGAAGCTTCCCGATGGGAGATATTGACTGAGGGGAAAACTGGGTGTTTCTCTGATGGGGGCAGCCATACCCAGTAAATCTTTAATCCAATTTTCTGTTGATAGGCGGGACTGTGTTCTCTCCCTGTTGTTTGACCTGAGGCCAAACTATGGTGGAGGTAATGAAGATATTAGTGATCTCCTTCAAAAGGTCCTGTGCCTGTACTGCTGCATTAAGTGCCCCCAACCGAGCAGCAGGCCACCACCTACCCACGCCTCTGCTAGAGACTCCTGGACACTCACAGACAAGTCTGGGTCAGTCTCTTGTGGGTCACTGCTCCTTTCTCCTTGGTCCTGGTATGTGCAAGGTTTTGTTTGTGCCCTCCAAGAGACTGCTTCCCCAGTCCTCTGTAAGTTATGGCAGCCCTATAGTGGGGTAATGGCGACTGACTCCAACAGGGCTTATGCCATACCCAGGTCTGCTGCACCCAGAGCCCCTGCTGCTGCTGCAGCCCACTGCTGACCCTTCCCTCCACAGGAGACACTCAGACGCAGTTCTGGCGCAGTCTCTCTGGGTTTTCTGGGTCCCGGTGTGCACATGCTTTGTTTGAGCACTCCAAGTATCTTTGGGGGGGTATGGGTTTGATTCTAAATGAGATTTAAACACTAATACTTACTTGCTGGGGCTTCTTCTTTGCCCTTGGACATTGGGTATCTTTTTCTGGTGGGATTCAACATTCTTCAGTCGATGGATATTCAGCAGTGAGTTGCAATTTTGGAGTCCACGCAGAAGATGAGTGCACGTCCTTCTACTCCACCATCTTGGAGTCTTAAAAAGTTACAATAGAGTGGGAAAGACTAGAGATATCTTCAAGAAAATTAGAGATACCAAGGGAACATTTCATGCAAAGATGCACACAATAAAGGACAGAAGCAGTATGACCCTAAAAGAAGCAGAAGATATGAAGAAGAGGTGGCAAGAATATACAGAACTATGCAAAGTAGATCTTAATGGCCCAGATAACCACGATGCTGTGATCACTCACCTAGAGCCAGATATCCTGGAATGTGAAGTAAAGTGGGCCTTAGGAAGCATCACTATGAACAAAGCTAGTGGAGGTGATGGAATTCTAGTTGAGCTATTTCAAATCCTAAAAAATGATACTCTGAAAGTGCTACACTCAATATGCCAGCAAATTTGGAAAACTCAGCAGTGGCCACAGGACTGGAAAATGTCAGTTTTCATTCCAATCCCAAAGAAGGGCAATGCCAAAGAATGCCCAAACTACTACACAATTTCACTCATCTCACATACTAGCAAAGTCATGCTCAACATTCTCCAAGCCAGACTTCAGTAGTTCATGAACCGTGAACATCCGAATGTTCCAGCTGGATTTAGAAAAGGCAGAGGAACCAGAGATCAAATTGTCAACATCAGTTGGATCATCAAAAAAGCAAGAGAGTTCCAGAAAAACATCTACTTCAGCTTTATTGACTACAACAAAGCCTTTGACCGTGTGGATCACAGCAAACAGTTGAAAATTCTTCAGGAGGTGGGAACACCAGACCACCTGACCTGCTTCCTGAGAAAACTGTATGCAGGTCAAGAAGCAACAGTTAGAACTGGACACGGAACAACAGACTAGTTCCAAATTGGGAAAGGAGCATATCAAGGCTGTATATTGTCATCCTGCTTATTTAACTTATATGCTGAGTACATCATGAGAAATGCTGGACCAGATGAAGTACAAGCTGGAATCAAGATTTCCAGAAAAATATCAATAAACTTGGTAATGCAGATGGCATCACCCTTATGGCAGAAAGCAAAGAAGAACTAAAGAGTCTCTTGATGAAAGTGAAAGAGGTGAGTGAAAATTTTGACTTAAAACTCAACAGTGAGAAAACAAAGATCATGACATCCAGTCCTATCACTTCATGGTAATAGATGGGGAAACAATGGAAGAGTGACAGACTTCGTTTTCCTGGGCTCCCATGTCACTGCAGATGGTGACCACAGCCATGATATTAAAAGACGCTTACTCCTTGGAAGAAAAGTTATGACCAACCTAGACAGCTGAGACATTACTTTGCCAAGAAAGGCCCATCTATTCAAAACTATGGTTTGTCCAGTCATCATGTTGGATGTGAGAGTTGGACTATAAAGAAAGCTGAGCACCTTTCAAATTAAAGTCAAACCTAAAACCTAATTTTGGTTTTGGTTAGAATTAACTGGAATTGTGTATGCATATGGACCAACACTTTACATGCTCTACTTTTCCAGACTTAAGCTGCTCTTCACCATTTATATAATGTGACACAATATATATCAGATTATATATGTGTGTGTATATATATATATATATATATATATATATATGTCTCACAATATCACAATATATATCACAATATCATATTCTCAAAAATCCTGAATGCTTGTAGAAAAGTGCTTCATGCCACTTATATATGCAATATTCACATTTTCTATGCAAAATTGTTGCATCATACATTGTAATAAAGAAGTTTAGAATTAATAGATTTTTTTCTGTCTTGTAAAAATTTTTTTTTCAACTCAATCTAAATCATCCATATCCTCCTCATGCTTTATTTGTATTGGGCACCCACTTGGAGCAAGAGAGAACTAGCATCTCTAATCCCATGCTAGATATTCAATAAACATACTCATTAAATCAGAAAATATATTCATTATGTTATACTTTATGGTTAATCTTAATAAAATTTTGGATTGATAAGACTCTATGCATGGATTTTAACTGTTGCACATTGAATTTTTGAATCTGAGTCTATCATGTAAAATAAAAGGCTTAATGAATTCAAACTTCATTGTTGCATTTCCTAAGATACTAACCAAGAGGAGCCTGAAAGCTCCTCTCAGCTTGACTAACTGAACTTCACACTGGAATTTTCCTGACTAGATATGGGCCCCTGACCTTTCTTTTCTTAGAGCATTTACTTTAGAATGTATAAATACGTTCTTTCTCTGTTCCTTTAAGATGTAAATATCTTTTAAAGACATTTTTCAGTTTTACAAGCCAGGAATGTCTTTCTTAAGTTCCTGAAAACTGTTTCTTTGAAATATGATCATCAAGAAAGACACCACAATTATCTTCCAGTCTCTATCAGAGGATAGAGGCCTAACTGAATGGTGCCGACTTGCAAACTCAGGTGGCATAACCATAGGGAAACACATTGCAAACTGAGTAATAATTCAGTGTTCTAGACACATCCCATTGATCAACCCCCCTACTTTCAGGACTTTTCTCTACTTTGCAGTAGCTCCTTCTAGCTCTTTAAAACCTTTTCCTGCCCTTTTTACAATAGAGTTGAGCTCAATCTCATTTCTGGTTTCCTTCCCCTGTTACAATAGTTATGTATAAAGTCTTCTTTGCCAGCTTAAATTTGAAGAGGGAAATTTTTGCTGTGACAATAAGTTGATATACTTTTGGTGAAAAATAGCTATAAATAAAGCTAACCTAATTTAAAATAAATTGTTGATTTTACTTTATTTCTACCAAAATTTTATTTTTAATGCCATATGTGCATATATAAATACTCCTTCTATTTATCATCTAATGAAAGTATTTAGCTATGGATTTGAAAATTATACCATCAATGTATAAATTGGTAATACTGATCATCAATTAGTTGAGATTGATAGCCATGTCACTTTATTACTCCAAGACAAAACCATAGGGGAAAAACGAACTTCAAAATCTTTCTTGAAATGAACTAGTGGATTTATTTTTTATTTATATGGATGGTACAAGGTGTAAACAAGACAAAATTTGGCCACGGGAAGAGACATATCCAATATAAGATCATGGCATCTGGTCCCATCACTTCATGGCAAATAGATGAGGAAACAATGGAAACAGTGACAGATTTTACATTCATGGGCTCCAAAGTCACGGCAGATGGTGACTGCAGCCATGAAATTAAAAGACACTTGCTCCTTGAAAGAAAATCTATGACAAACCTAGACAGCATATTAAAAAGCAGACATTACTTTGCCAACAAAGGTCCTTATAGTCAAAGCTATGGTTTTTCCAGTAGTCGTGTATGTATGTGAGAGTTGGACCATAAAGAAAGCTGAGCAGTTAAGAATTGATGCTTTTGATATGTGATGTTGGAGAAGATTCTTGAGAGTCCCTTGGACTGCAAGGTGATCCAACCTGTCCATCCTGAAGGAAATAAGACCTGAATTGGAAGAACTGATGCTGAAGCTCAATCTCCAATACTTTGGCCACCTGATGCAATGAACTGACTCACTGGAATAAACCATAATGCTGTAAAAGATTGAAGGAAGGAGAAGAAGGGGATGACAGAGTATGAGATGACTGGATGGCATCACCAACTTGATGGACATGAGTTTGAGCAAGCTCTGGGAGTTGGTGAAGGTTGGGGAAGCCTGGTATGCTGCAGCTCATGGGGTTGCAAGAAGCTGGACATGATTGAGTGACTGAACTGAGTTGAAACTCTGTCATTAATTAGAACATGGGGTATTTTGATCAATTCTCATCATTAACATATGTGTAACTGTATGCATATATATTTACAGTATATATAAAATACATTTAATACACTAAGGCATACAATGTATATTATATACATATAAAAACACAAATATATTTAATCCTTTATGCTGACAATTTATTCAATATGAAGACAAATTTTCTATGAAACTTGATTTGCAAAATGAAATATATAAACTAGAATCTGACCATCATTTAGTTAGGGGTACACAGTCCATATGATTTTATTTAAAAACTACATAATTTGTAACCCTGTATAATTACAATATATTTAAATATATTTAGAATTTATTTTATAACAAAGTGCTAATATAAGCTAGATTTAGGGAGGATCAGAATGTTGTCTACCATTTTTTCAGTCTGTCATAACTTCTTCTCAAGAACAATTGTGGAAACTTAAGCAATAATATGAAATAGAACAGTGTTTAACAAGCCTAAAGAAATAACTTGTAATGTACTCTTAATTTTTCTAATATATGTTTGAAGTTTTTATAATATGCAAATCAACTGATAATGTTTTAGGGAAATTCATTTTGCCTGACTCATTCTATTGATATGTATCACTATGTAATCTCTCATCCAGAAGTTCAGAACAATACCCCTAAAATTTAAGGAAGAATATAGTTTAAAGGGATTATAGTCTTTGAAAAAGTAGCAAAAAAAATTTAAACAATAAAATTTTCAGAGTTGAATTGCTGTAATGAGTGATGTACATGCCACTGATTTACATGAAGTGATTATTGGATTTTTCAGTGGCTAAAATTCTCATGAACACTTTAAAATACAGTCTGATATTCAACTATTTAGTTACATAAACCTTTTTGGGGGGAGGAAGAGTACACCTAATGTAAACAAGAAAATCTGTATATGAAGTTTGTATTGGTTAAGTGCCCTTAGCTATAAGCAATACAAAATTTCTTCTAATTCATTTTTAAAAGAATAGAATATTTAAAATATTAATATGATAAATTACAGAATAGAAGAGTATAGCGCATTTATATTTTAGGAGGTGCCAGATATGGTGCAACTAGTTGGTAGCTCAATAGTCAGGATCTTGGAACACTTTTTCATAGATTCATAGTGAAAGATGGTGTAAAGTGGAAAGTAGTGAAATGTTTGTTTTTTCCTGTAACTGATAGGGACAGAGTAAAGGGACAAAGTAGGTGATTAAATAGTTAATCCCACTAGGGGATTGTAAATTGAAAAAAATATGAGAGACTATTGTAAGCTAATGATTACTCAAGAAAGCAGGTTTTCTTAACCAGAAAGCCAAGCTTGCTTAGCAACAAAACCATGTAGCAGAAGCATGTGACATGCTCCATAACATTAAAACAATGGTGACATAAGACCCATATCTTGTCCAGTGATCTCAGTAATTTAGTGACTCATAACACATGCTCTCTGCACACATAAGAAAACAATAATTTGTAGAAAGGTAACATTTCAAAGTAAACACCATCATTATACTGAGACCTGAAACAGTTTTTCCATAGTGCCGTAATAGTCTTGGCTTGACCATGTAGAGACAAGAACACCCTCCTGTCCAACTGGAGGAAGAGCTGATGATATGAGTGTGACATTTACTCAATAATGAGGAAGAAGATGGTCTTTTCACCCTCTCGTTATTTATTTGGTTATAAAACAGCAATCTACTAAGTTCTTGGTGCATGGAACCATTTAGCCTGGCACTTACAGACCTTACAAGATTCCTATTCCAGTAAATCCCCTTCCTATCACTTAGCTTCCTGGTGTATTCTTTCTGTGCTGAAGCTTAAAGGAGCAGAGAACTTTTGAGCCCCTCAAAATTCCACCTAATAGTTTTCATAACGACCAATTTTCAAAATGAGGTATTGTGTACATAGTTATTTAAATGTTACTTTAAAAAGATATTTTTTTCCAGATCATAAGATGCACCTTTTTTTTTTTTAAACTCATTGGTAATATTACTCTTTCATTAATTCTGGTGTCTATACATGAGATATTATATAATATATGATATCAAAGTTGAAGGCTCAGTCTCTCTTCATTTATAAAGTTTAAAAATGTATGTTAATCTGAGGCCAATTGATTTTGGTGTGGCTACACAGACTTTTAATATATAGAGGAAAATTCCCTGCATTAAATTATTTAGTTGCTGGTCTCCTTTTTATTAGCAAATTTCATGGCTTTTAAATTATTGAAACCTAACAAAAATTGTAGACTTTGCTTTCTAGGTACAAGAAACAACCCATATTGTACAATAGTAAATCCAAATGAGCAAAAACTTAATATTAGGTCAAGGAAAGAACAGGATGTTAGAGCCATTCCAAGTATGCTAGTAGTTTTGGTAAGTGCTTGTCTGAACTTGAAAACATAATGAATATCCAGTCCTAAATTTGGAATATACTAAAGGTTGATAACTTGACCCTACATGATCATGAATGAAGAGATATATTTAAATACACAGATTATTACTTTTTTAAATTATGAATTTCCAAACTTGGTGAGTATATTCTGTACAAACCACTTTTGTATTTATTAATATAATTTCTATGAAAATTTAAATATACTTTCACATTGTATTCATATAACTATTTGGTGGTGATTTAGTCATTAAGTCATGTCCAACTCTTGTGACCCCATGGACTATATATAGCCTACCACATTCCTGTATCCATGGAATTCTCAAGGCAAGAATACTGGAGTGGATTGCCATTTCCTTCTCCAGGAATCAACCCTTTTTCCTGACCCAGGAATCAAACCCATGTCACCTGAATTGCAAGCAGGTTCTTTATTGATTAAGCCATGAGGGAAGCCCATAAAACTATTTGCTTACTATTTATTTATTTATTTATTTATTTTGCTTACTATTTAATTCATGAACTTAAGTTATTAATTTCATGAGGGCAAAGAGACTATTTGGTCATTATTGTACTTTTATATGGAGAAATAACATATGTTCTAAATTAATGTTGAATGAATCTTCAATTCAAGCCCACAAATAGTTTCAAAGTACTGATTTTGTGCTAGGCAAGTTCACACAATGGGGATACAACAAAGATTAGGATGCAAACATTGCTTTTCAAGAATTTAAAGGTAGAAAATGTATATCTGCCTTTGCTGATTGGTAACTTAGCAGATATAGGATGGAAACATCATGAGCTAGAAAATATTTGATTTAATATAATATGTACCTCTGAGTTACTGACTTGGAGAAATTGTGGAAGTGTACACTGATATAGATGTTGCATAGTTATTAGCTCAATGAGTCAGTGAAATACCATACTGCTGAAGGAAGAAAGCTTTTTCTAATGATTATTACTGTTTTTATGCTGCATACTCCTCTACACCAGCAAAGTTATCATATATATGGCATCATGCAATTATTTCCATTCCAGAAATAAAGGTCTGTATTGCAGCCCTTATTCCAGTCTCAGTTTAAAATTCTAAGTTGTGGTTTGTTTTATTCTCTTTGCACCTTGAAAACTTTTATATATGTAAGTTATTTTGTAGTCAACACCTATATGGTGTATTTATATATTAATTATGTGCACTTTATGTACTTAATGTGGCCTAGATTCAACTTTAGCACTAGTTGAAGCTATTTTATTTATATATACTGACCAATCTTCTTTACCTCTACTGTTGTTCATTTTTAATCTTTCACTTCAAATTGCAGTTCAGATTTTGTACTTAATCAATAATTTTCCAAATTACCTTGGAAATTAGTTTTAAAAAAATCACTAAACCTGGAGTATTAAATTTTATATAAAAATACATATTGTCTAATTCTACCCATTTAAGTCAAATTTAACCAACCTGAGTACCTACATTATCATCCTCCTCAATAAACTTCATGTTTCAGAATGACTGACTAATCCAACCAAAGAAAATGCAAAGAAAATATCATGAGATTTATTTGTTAGAGACTTCTGGGAAATGTCACTTCCCTAACCATGGAGAAAGTTACTTTCCTGGGACCAGCAATCCAGAATTGCATCTCCAGGGCCTGAACTTTGGGCACTTTCAGTTTCGAAGCTATGACTCTTTACCTTTATGTGCACTAGCTAACCACCGCTCTTGCATCCATATATATATATATATATATTTTTAAGATCCTTTATCAACCAGAAAAATTGAATCAACTAAATATATTTGGGTCTACTTTCAGTCTCTACCCAGATAGGCAGAGCATCTCCTTTTTATCAAAGGGTCGTGTATTTAGGGGAAGACTGCTTTAAATGAGTTTATCTCTAGTCGGGTCAACCAGAGCACTCTATCTCACAGACCAGCTTCCCTGCTCAGCCTAAACTTGGCTTTCTGATTTCACCTATCCCTTTAGCAAAACATCACTTTTAGCAGTTGTGTTTGCTGACTCCTCATATCCATTTTGGCCCAGGTCACTGCCTGCACGTGACTTGTATTATCTCCCACTGCCTTTACTATGTGCCTTAGGAGGTCCCTGACATGCTCCCTGCTTCCTATTGGATCATTGGACAAAACCAGTGCTTATTTTTAGCAGATACTTATATTCTTTATATGAAGATTACCTACAGGATTTGTTTTCACCTTCCCCTCTTGTAACTTATATAATCAATTAACAGAAAGACAAATTCAGTACAAATTGAGTAAGAGTTTTCATTAGATTCTTGAACTCATCTATCCTAACCTGATGGAAACTGAATTTATTGGCTGCCAATATAAGATATGCATCTTTGATACTATTTTCATAAAATCTAATTCTGCCTTCAGTTTATTAACCTGAACAGTTCTAGCCTTTTTTCATCAGAAGAAAACCTAACATACTATTGAAATATTTGGCTACTTTGTTAAGAATATGTATATAATAATGCTCCTAAAATCATTTACAATCTTTCTGTGGCATGTCAATATGTCCATTTTCTTTCAGAATATACTTTGAGGAAATATTTCAGTAGTAAAAAAAAATAGTAATGCTATATTTGATGCAAAGAGACCAATTACCCATTTCCATCTTTCTTTTGCCAATGCTTGAGGGCATATTAGTCAACCTGTGGCTAAATGCTTCTACAAGTTAGCTTTGCTAAGAACATTTTCAGTTCAGTTCAGTCACTCAGTCATGTCTAACTCATTGTGACCCATGGTCTGCAGCACACCAGGCTTCCCTGTCCATCACCAACACCCAGAGCTTGCTCAAACTCATGTCCATTGAGATGGTGATGCCATCCAACCATCATCTTCTGTTATCCCCTTCTCCTCCTGGCTTCAAACTTTCCAAGCATCAGGGTGTTTTCCAATGAGTCAGTGCTTCCCACCAGGTGGCCAAAGTATTGGAGCTTCAACTTCAGCATCCAATGAATATGCAGTACATTCAATGCATATTCAGTACTTCCAATAAATATTCAGGACTGACTTCCTTCAGAATGGACTGATTTGATCTCCTTGCTGCCCAAGGGACTCTCAAGAGTCTTCTCCAATACCACAGTTCAAAAGCATCAATTCTTCAGCGCTCAGCTTTCTTTACAGTCCAACTCTCACATACATATATGACTACTGGACAAACCTTAACTTTGACTATAAGGAAATTTGTCAGCAAACTATTGTCTCTGTTTTTTAATATGCTGTCTAGGATTGTCATAGCTTTTCTTTCAAAGAGCAGGCATCTTTTAATTTAATGGCTGCAGTCACCAACTGCAGTGATTTTGGAACCCAAGAAAAGAAAGTCTGTCACTCTTCCATTGTTTTCTCATCTATCTGTCATGAAGTGATGGGACCAGACGCCATGATCTTAGTTTTCTGAATGTTGATTTTTAAGCAAGCTTTTTCACTCACCTCTTTCACTTTCATCAAGAGGCTTTCTGTTCCTCTTCACTTTCTGCCATAAGGATGGTGTCATCTGTATATCTGAGGTTATTGATATTTCTCCCAGTAATCATGATTCCAGTGTGCGCTTCATCCAGCCTGGCATTTCGCATGGTGTACTCTGCATATAAGTTAAATAAGCAAGGTGACAATACACAGCCTTGACATACGCTTTTCCCAATTTGGAACCAGTCTTTTGTTCCATGTCTGGTTTTAACTGGTGCTTCTTGATTTGCATACAGATTTCTCAGGAGGCAGGTCAGGTGGTCTGGTGTTCCCATCTCTTGGAGAATTTTCCACTGTTTGCAATGATCCACACAGTCAAAGGCTTTGGTGTAGTCGATAAAGAAGTAGTAGATGCTTTTCTGGAACTCTCTTGCCTTTTCAATGATCCAACAGATGTTAGCAATTTGATCTCTGGTTCCTCTGCCTTTTCTAAATCTAGCTTGAACATCTGGAAGTTCTCAGTTCACATACTGTGGAAGCCTTGCTTGGAGAACTTTAACATTTTTAAACAGATCTTAAATCTCTGATGTTCTTACTTTGTCTTTAAATGCTTTTTATTTTTTTTTAATTTTCTTCTCCTTTTTATCACTTATGGAAACTTATTAGAATGGAAAAATCAATTAAGTGCATTTGGTTTGGTAAATATAGAGTATTTTATAATTAAAATTCATCCTTCACTATAAATAGAGTGAAATGTTATATGCAAATATTGAGATGATAAAACTTTTATTTCTAAATTTTAAGTCAATGGAACCGCACATCTCTTAGATACTTTCTAAAACAACAAGATCCTTCTTTAAAAGTCATTGAATCAAAAAGTATTGGCTAATAAATATGAATACCTCATGCTGGTGTTGTATTTTTTTCTCCAGAAATACTTGTGAGTCTTCATAATTTTTTATCACACAGCTTATTTCAAAGACATGGGAAGTATTAGAAAATCCAACAATCAATCAGTAACACTCATCAGGACAGAATGTTTCAGAAAACAGTTTAAATATATGTTATGTCAATCTTGGAAAATGGTTAAACCATAAGAGAACACATTTTTTTTTCCCTTCATCTCATCACTCAGGACAAATGGAACATAGACCAAGTGTGTTACAAATGCATTATCAATTTTAGCTTTACCAATCACATATGAATGGATAATTCTTGTATGGCAAAGGAGGAGGAATATATTTTTATGCAATGAGTTTGTTCATAATTATTGAAGGTGTAATTGTTTTTCCCTTTCACAAAAAAACACCGACACTACTCACATTAAATATAAATAGATTTTGCTCTTGCTTACTGACTGTATAAGCAAAATGTGACTTCCTGCAGACACTTGCCTCTTATACTTTATGTCTAGGAAAGAATTCAGATTGGTGACTAGAAAAATTATTCTTTTTCCTACTTCCAGGAAAAGGGGAAACTCTCCCTTAAAGAAAGAAATAGAATGTCCGCTTCTTAAGCAACTTTTTAATAGAAAATTGTATGACTGAGTGACTGAACAACAGCAACACCTTATTCTTTTTATTGCAATAGCTATATTTGCTTAATATTTAATGTATTGTTTGTATACACTATATTAATTTATTTGATCCTATTAAACTGTCCTCAAGGTTTTGGATAAGGCAGTTGAGGCACAAATAGGTTGAGAAAAAACTGAAATTGTTAGTTCTTCAGTCATGTCCAACTCTTTGCAACTCCGTGGAGTGTAGTCTGCCAGATTTCTTTGTCTGTGGAACACTATAGGCAAGAATACTGGAGTGAGCAGCCATTCCCTTCTCCAGGGGATCTTCCCAACCCAAGAATTGAACCTGGGTCTCCTGCATAGAAGGCAAATTCTTTACAGTCTGAGCCACCATGGAAGCCATCAGATTTAGAGAGTAGAGAATACTAATTTACTTTCTTCTCTGAGATGTAATACAAGTCCAAGGTCATATGGATAACTGTTCCCAGCATGTAAAAGAGGCAGAATATAACATTTTCCTTCCATATAAGATGCTGAGCTTACTTAAGAGAAAATAATTGGTTCTGGTACTTTCAGTGCTGTATCACACTCTTTCAAAATGTCTCCATTATACTTAATTATGACTTGGTGAAAAATTCTACTCTAACATTGTAAAACCCACAAAAAACACACAATCAAGTCCAAAATACAAAACAGCATCTCCACTCTTATTTCCCATATACAGTTATTTTAATGAGAATATCTATTTCCTATGTATCATATCTGCATAACCAACCAAACCAGAAATCTGGAAGTGTTTCATTTTTACTTTCTTCTTGCCCATTTCCTATAACAAATCAGCACTTAGGCTGTTTCTTCATTCCTGCCTTCCTCTGTGCCTCTTTGGCAAAGTTCTTCTTGCTTGTGTTTATTTGAAAATACAGTAAATGTCACTTAGGCTGTTGAATAGCCTCTACATTGCTTTCCCTTGTTGATAGCCTTGAGCTACTTGACACTTTACTAACAATCTAAATCTCTGATTTTGCTTGTCATTTTCCAGCTTCCAAATGTTTAGTGATATTTCATTCCTCTTAGCGCTCATGGCTTCCATAGTCTGAGTTTTGTTAACCCCATCTTGTTCTAGTGCAACCTTCTTATGCCCACTAAAATTTTGCCTCTCTCCAAATTTGCGGAGACTAGTCAATTGCAAATTTTCCTTCAGTAGTCAATATAAGCTATAGCTTCTGTGACTTTGCAGTCCAATTCCTCTAAATTTTGTAATTCTCGTCTTTCTTAATGATGCTTGTCATAAGCCTTGTTGTTATTCAGTTGATAAGTTGTGTCCAAAACTTTGAGAGTCCATGGGTTGAAGCATATCAGGCTCCTCTAGTCTACACTATCTCTCAGATTCATGTCCATTGAGTCCATGATGTTATCTAAACATATCTTGCTCTGCTGGTCCCTTCTCCTTTTACCTTCATTCTCTCCCAGCATCATGTCTTTTCCAATGAGTAAACTCTTCACATCAGGTGGCCAAAGTATTGGAGTTTCAGTTTCAATCAGTCATTCCAATGAATAGTCAGGATTGACTGGTTTGATCTCCTTGCAGTCAAAGGGACTCTCTAGAGTCTTCTCTAGCACCACAATTCAAAACCATCAATTCTTTGCCACTCAGCCATCTTTATGGTCCAACTCTCGCATCCATACATGACTAATTGAAAAACTATAGCTTTGACTATACACACGTTTGTCAGCAAAGTTATGTCTCTGCTTTTCAATATGCTGTCTAGGTTTGTCGTAGCTTTTCTCCCAAGGAGCAAGTGTTGTTTATTTTCATGACTGCAGTCCACATCTGTAGTGATTTTGGCGACCAAGAAAATAAAATCTGTCACTGCTATCCTGTTCTATTTGCCATGAAGTGTTTGGAATAGATACCATGATCTTTGCTTACTTATTTTCTTTTGTTGTTGTTGTTGTTTGTTTTATTAATATTGAGCTTCCAGCCCAATTTTTTACTCTCTTTCACCCTCATGAAGAAACTCTCTAGTTCCTGTAACTTTTCTGCTATTAGAGGGTTATCATCCACGTATCTGAGGTTGTTGATGTTTTCCCAGCAATCTTGATTCCAGCTTGAGTCATCCAAACCAGTATTTCACATGATGTAGTCCACAATTAAGTTAAATAAGCAGAGTGAAAATATATATACATATGTACTCCTTTCCCCAATTTTTAATGAGTCAGTTGTTCCATGTCCTGTTCTGTTTCTTCTTGACTCTCATACAGGTTTTTCAGGAGGAAGGCAGGGTGGTCTGATATTCCCACCTCTTTAAAAACTTTTTGTACCTTGCTGTGATTCACAGAGTCAGAGGTTTTAGCATAATCAATGAAGCAGAAGTACATGGTTTTTGTTTTTTTGTTTTTTCCTGGAATTCCCTTGCTTTCACTATGACCCAGTGAATGTTGGCAATTTGATCTCTGGTTCCTCTGCCTTTTTAAAACCCATATTATGTGTCTAGAATTTCTCAGTTCACATCCTGCTGAAGCTTAGAAGAATTCTTTGAAAAATTTTGAACACAATCTTGCTAGTACACGAGCACCATTGTATGGTAGTTTGAACATCATTTTGTGTTGCCTTTCTTTAAGTTGGAATGAACACTGACCTTTTCTAGTCCTATGGCCAGCACTGAGTTTTCCAAAGTTGCTGGCATATTGAGTGCAGCACTTTAACAGTACTTTTTTTTTTTTTTAATTGCTCAGCTGGAATTCCATCACTTTGTTTGTAGTGATGTTTCCTAAGGCCCACTTGACTTCACACTCCAGGATGTCTGGCTCTAGGTGAGTGACCACCACACCATTGTGGTTATCTGAGTCATTGAGATCTTTTTTGAAGAATTTTTCTGTGCATCCTTTCCACCTCTTCTTAGTCTCTTCTGCTTCCTTTAGTTGCTTACTATTCCTGTCATTTATTGTGCCCATGTTTTCATGAAATACTCCCTTGGTATCTCTAATATTCTTGAAGACACCTCTAGTCTTTTCCATTCTATTGTTTTCCTCTATTTCTTCACATTATTCATTTAAGAAAGCCAGCATTTCTCTCCTTGCTATTCTCTGGAACTCTGACATTTCTTTGCCTTGCCTTTCACTTCTCTTCTTTTCTCAACTATGTGAAAAGTTTCCTCAGACAATCACTTTGCCTTCTTCCATTTCTTTTTGGTGGGATGGTTTTAGTCACTGCTTCCTGTACAATGGTTGGATGGTATCACCGATTGAATGGACATGAACTTAGGCAAATTCCAGGAGTTGGGGTGGGACAGGGAAGCCTTGTGTCCTGATGTCCTTGTGGTTGCAAACTGTCTGACACGACTTGGCTTGGCAACAGAGCAACCTGTACGATGTTATGAGACTCTATCTATAGGTCTTCAGGCACTCTGTCTACCAGATCTAAACCCTTGACTCTCTTTTCTCACTTCCACTGTATAATCATAAATGATTTTATTTTAGGTCATACCTGAATGGTCTAGTTTTTTTTCCCCTACTTCTTCAATTTAAGCCTGAATTTTGCAATAAGGACCTCATGATCTGAGTCACAGTCAATTTCAGGTCTTGTTTCTACTTACTGTATAGAGCTTCTGTGTCTTCACCTGCAAAGAATAACTCAACCTTATATTATGTTTAAAGCAATTAGTTTTTGTGTCCAAATATTTTAACAGATTATAAATACCTAAAAAGCAGTAAACCTAACATAGTTTCTGGCATACTATAAGCAAGCAATACTATTTCACAAAATCAAACATTGCTTACTTAATAAAAAAGAAGCAATGCAATAAGTTTAGTTCCTCTAAAAATTTATAGGTTTACTATTAAAAGGATCATATTTTCAAGTTTTATAGAATTTCTTAGCAGATGAATTCGGAATTGTTTGAAATACAATGTAAACTTAGCTATAGATATAAAGAAAACTGTATAAGTATGGATTGAGTTTTGGCTTAAATGTAAATGCATTTATATATAATCATATATATTATAATAATATATTGCATATATATGTAATCATAATGCATAGATAAATATTATAGATTCATATTTGGTTTATACGCTAGTCCAAATTTGCTTTTTTTTTTTTAATTTTTGGCTGCTCTATTTCTTCATTTCTTCACGTGGATTTTCTTTAGTTATAATGATGAGCAGAGGCTAGTCTTCATTGCAGTGCACAGGTTTTTCATTGCAGTGGCTCTCTTTCTGTGGAGCACAGGCTCTAGGCATGCAGGCTTCAGTAGTTGTGACACGCAGGCTCAGTAGTTGCAGCTGTAGTGCTCTAGGTGTGGGCTCAGTGGTTGTGGTGCATGGGCTTAGCTGCCCTGAAGCATGTGGAATTTTTCCAAATCAGGGATTGAACCCATGTATCCTGCACTTACAGGCGAGTTCTTAACCACTGGACGACCAGAGAAATCCAAATGTTACTGTTTTTTACTTTAATGAAAACAAAAACATAGTAGAAAATAATTAACCTAAAGTCAAAATGAAATTCTTACTTAATATATATTCAGAATTTAAACATATCTATAAAACCAGAGGTTTTTTGCTTTTTTTAAGTCTAAGTTTGATTTATTACCATAAATTCAGAAGCCAGAGATTCTCCAATTACAATCCAATTGAACTGCTTAAAAATTGGGGAAGTTTTCACAAAAGGATAAAATTTCCTCTAAATTTTAAGATGTAGTCTTTTCTAAGGTATTTCCATGAGTGTTTGTCTTTTGTTAAAATCTCCAATACATTCATTCAACAAAATTATTTTATTTCCTTGAAGAATGTTATATTTTCTTTCAGATTTCATTTACTTGAACATTTCTTCTAAGCATTTCTACTAAGGAATTCCTTAATAAGAAAGAATCTAAAATACATTTTTAAAGAAATATTCAATATGCTTATTGTCACAATTTTGAATGATGGTTAATTTCTGAACTGGTGAAAAATACTTCTGTTTTATGTGCTCTAGCATTTCTTCAACTGAAGATGATATGATTGGAGAACACAGATGTGCTTAAATATTAATAACAATCACTGCATATTCAGAGAGGATGTGTATAATTTGGTAGAGCTTAATTGCAATATGAAACACACAGCAATTTGCTTATCTATGAAAATGAAAAAAATACCTATTCAGAGAAGCATTTCATTAGCTTTCTTGGCAGTGCTTTTAGAAAGAATCAGTGCCAGATGTGGACACAAAGGAGAAAAGCAGAAATTAAATCAAGGAAATTCTTGGCTATTGTAAACTCATTTGTGTTTAAACCTATTTGCTTTAATTTTTATTATGTATATATTTTCTCATCCTCCATATATATTCTCCAGCTAGAAATGCTCTATTTGTCATAAATAGTGCATCCTAGAACTGTAATACAAATTGTAAATAATATCTTTCATATGAAATAATGACATAATCATAGAATTAGATGAGACAACATGTAAAGAACCTTTCTTCATAATATTTATCTAACAATCTGGATAGTTTCCCTTCATTTTGAACTATATATTCTTTTTGAGAAAAAGTTAATATTTAACCTTGTCACTCATTTATAACATGATCCTTTCTTTTAATTTTGTTGATATTTGTTTTGGCTTTGAATGGAAAGAATATATAGATATACACAAAAATAATTTACAAATACATCTGTGCCTGGTCACAATATACTTAAGTATGTCTTTCTCAATTATTGAAGTCATGCTGTTAGGTAATGATAAATTCAATGAATAATCCTATGTAACTTGAAAGGAAGTAATAGACAAGAATAAAACTTAAAGGGAATATGTAGTTTCTTGTATTAGCTTATAAATTCAAACTAAATCATATTAAAAACTCACATAATTACAAAATTTTAATACAAATATTTAAATTGACAAATAATATGGAACAATGGTTTTCATACTTGGATGTAAAACAGAATTAATTAGACATCAGTGAAAAATGTAAAGTTTCAGTATCCTTCAACAACTGAATTACAATCTTCGAAGGGTGGAACTCCAAAATATGTATACGATTTGCTCCTTAGCTGATTTTCTCCATTAAGGATGGCACAATGAACATACTTTCTTTAATCAGTGAGTATTTTGATTCTCATTTGAAGACCTCTAGTATGTTCCAGATATTTTCCTAGTGTTAAATAAATCCATGCTTTATGAATGCTGTTAGATTTCTCCAAGAGCCTTATCCCCTCTACAGCATAAACATAAATGTTAAAGTTACAAAGAGTTAATCTATCCAGCTCTTATAAAGAAGTAATAGATGTGAGTTTTATATTCTGACTAGCTTTCATATACACTTTTCAGACCGATAGAACTGTGTGTATGTATGTATGTGTGAATATCCTCCAACTTTGTCTTTCCACTCAAATGTATCTAATTTGGAAAAATAAAAACAAAACATTGTTGATTGCATTAAAACTTCATTTTATTACTTTTTACCTATTCTGTTCTGTAGTCACATGAAATGGACATTTATTTGTAGCATAAAAGTGAAATAATGGTATTAATTACTACTGTATTTTTTTCTTAAATCAACTTAATTTTGGAGTTTTTAAAAGCAAGATGATGTCTGTGTCTCCGTTGCTGCCCTGCAAATAATTTCATCAGTTCCATCTTTCTAGATTCCATATATATATACATTAGTATATGATATATGTTTTTCTCTTTCTGACTTGCTTCACTATGTATAATAGGCTGTAGAGACTCTGTACAGCAACCTAGAGGGGTGAGAATGGGAAGAGAGATGGGAGGCAGGTTCAAGAAGGAGGGGGCATATGTATACCTATATCTAATACATGTTGATGTTTGGCAGAAACCAACACATTACTGTAAAGTAATTATCTTTCTACTAAAAATAAATAAATTTAAAAAACAAAAAGCAAGAAGATGCATTAAGCATCCAAAACACCTTAACTATTACTCTGCAATTAATACTCTAAATGAAAAATTATATTTGTGTGATTTAAAAATGTAATAAAAGCATGAGTTTTCCTGTGTGCCAGAGTAGTACCAATAAGGTGCTTCTGAGCTAAAACATTTCCATGGTCAGCTAGTACAAGTCACAACAGAAATATCAAACTTTGTGTGCATGAGATGACCTCATGTCTTAGTTTCATGGATCAGATCTTCCTGCAAACAGCACTGCAAGACTGATGAGGCAAAGTAAGATAGATTAAGTATGTAGATATTAAAAGCTGAGTAACACACAAGGATTCTCGGTACTAACATAAGAAATGACTAGAATCTTGTGATAATCTTTCTAAAAAAAATTCAAATTTTGATTTTATTGTTGATCTACTGAGTTGATAAAAATATGATATTGCTAATATATTTGTCAGTTCAGTCTCTCAGTCCTGTCTAACTCTTTGTGACCCCATAGGCTGCAGCACACCAGGCTTCCCTGACAATCACCAACTCCCGGAGTTTGCTCAAACTCATGTCCATCAAGTCCATGATGCCATCCAACCATCTCATCCTCTGTCATCCCCTTCTCTTCCTGCCTTCAATCTTTCCCAGCATCAGGATCTCTTCCAATGAATATATTTGCAACTAAATTTTAAAATAAAAATGCTGTTTATTTTTATTTCCTGTGAAATTTCCTCACTTTAGAACCAGGAAATATTGAAAGGAGTTCTAATCTCCTGTAAGTATAAAAAGAAGTCATTGGCTGAGAAAATATCTTATAGTTTCTAACAGAGAAAGCAATTTTTTAACATCACCCTGATCTCATTTTTCTATTTTATAACAAGTATGTAAGAGAGATTTCCAAAAGAACAAACCAATAGAAGATATGTGAATAGATATAGGAAAAGATTCATTTGTCATGAAGAATTGGCTCATGTGATCTTGGACGCTGAGAAATTTCATGATCCTCTCTCCAAAAGCTGGTGGCCCAGCAAAGCCAATGGCATAGTACCAGTCCACATCCAAAAGATAGAACCAGGAGCAACAACAGGGTAAGTGTCTGTCTGAATTCAAAGATCTGAGAACCAGTAGCATCAGTCCACGGGCAGGAAAAGATGAATATCCCAGTTCAATCTGAGAGAACAAATTCCCTTCCCTTCCTCTGTCTTTTTGTTCTCGTTGGACCTTGAGTGAATTGGAAGATGCCCACCCACATTAGTGAGGGAATCTTCATTACTCAGTCTACCAATTCAAATGCTAATCTCTTCCTCAAATATCTTCACAGACATTCCCAGAAATAGTGTCTTACTAATGTCTGAGCAACTCATAGCCAGTCAAGTTGACAATTAGGATCATCATCACAAGACTAGACACAACATTTTAAATGTATACTATTTAGGTTTTTTCTTTTGAAGTTTCATGAAACAAATACAAATATATGAAAAAAATATATATGGGAAGCCCAAATGGGTTACATAATCACAAAAATTATACCTCTAAGCATTTGAAAAAGCAGAGGAGACAGAGTTCGAATTGCCAACATTCGTTGGATCACTGGCGCACTGAAGAGTTGATGCTTTTGAACTGTGGTGTTGGAGAAGACTCTTGAGAGTTCCTTGGACAGCAAGGAGATCCAACCAGTCCATCTTAGAGGAAATAAGTCCTGAATATTCTTTGGAAGGACTGATGATGCAGCTGCAACTCCAATACTTTGGCCACCTGATGCGAAGAGATGACTCTTTGGAAAAACCCTGATGCTGGGAGAGATTGAGGGTGGGAGGAGAAAGGGACGATAGAGGATGAGATGGTTGGATGACATCATCAACTCAATGGACATGAGTTTGAGTAAACTCCAGGAGTTGGTGGTGGACAGGGAGGTCTGGTGTGCTGCAGTCCATGGGGTTTCAAACAGTTGGACTGGACTGTGAGACTGAACTGAACTACTTGGATCATAGAGAAAGCTAAGGAATTCCAGAAAAAACATCTGCTTCATTTATTATGCAAAAGCCTTTGACTGTGTGACTCACAACAAACTGTGCAAAATTCTTAAAGAGATGGGAATACCAGACCACCTTACCTATCTCCTGTGAAACCAACATGTGGATCAAGAAGCAACAGTTAGAACTGGACTTGAAACAACAGACCGATTCAAAATTGGGAAAAGAGTATGTCAAGGCTGTATATTGTCACGCTGGATTGTTTACCACTGAGCCACCTAGGAAGCCCCTTCATATGCAGAACACATCACATGAAATGCCAGGCTGGATGAATCACAAGCTAGAATCAAGATTGCCAGGGCATGGGTATACCTATGATCTGATTCTTGTAGACATTTGACAGAAAACAACAAAATTCTGTAAAGCAATTATCCTTTAATTATAAAATAAATTAACTAAGAAAAAAAGATTGTGGGGAAAATATTCTAATGGCAACATTCTAAAGGCAAAATGGGAATAAGGATGGAAGAGTCGAGTGAAAAGGCTGGCTTAAAACTCAACAGTTAAAATATTAAGATCATTATATCTGGCCCCATCACTTCAAGGCAAATAGGTAGGGGAAAAGTGGAAACAGTGACAGAATTTATTTTCTTGGGCTCCAAAATCACTGCAGGTGATTACTGCAGCCATGACATTAAAATACACTTGCTCCTTGGAAGGAAAGCTATGACAAATTTAGACAGTGATTTAAAAAGGAGAGATGTCACTTTGCTGACAAATGTCCTTACAGTCAAAGCTAGGCTTTTCCAGTAGTCATGTATACATATGAGATATGGACCGTAAAGGAGGTTGAGCACTGAAGAATTCATGCTTTTGAATTGTGGTGTTGGAGAAGACTCTTCAGATTCCCGTTGATGTGGGGAGACCAAACCAACCAATCCTAAAGGAAATCAACTCTGAATATTCATTGGAATGACTGATGCTTAAGCTGAAGCTCCAATACTTTGTCAACCTGATGAGAGAAGCTAACTCACTGGAAAAACCCTGACACAGGGAAAGAATGAGATGATTGGATAATATCACTGACTCAATGGACTTGAGTCTGAGGAAACTCTGGGAGATAATGAAGGACAGAGAAACCTGCTGTGCTGCAGTCCATGGGATCATCAAGAGCTGAACATGACTTTGCAACTGAACAAAAACAACAAGCATCTGCCTGCTGTGAAAAAACTGGCATAATTTACCTTATCCAAAGAAAGCTAATTTAGTTAAAATCTTTAATACATATCTTATTTCATTCGTTAATTTGACTAACATTTAAGGAATTTATAAATTACCAGATTTGTCACCAGATTTCTCACATGAAAGACATTAAAAATGAAAATATTATAATATTTCAACCTAAAGGCATTGCATGTGTAATGAATTACATTTTTGTTACATTTACTAATGATATTTCCGGGTCCACAGTCACAGTTACTTTCTGAGGTAGACAATATATTTGCCCCTATAAAAGTCACTTCCAATTACTTATGGGATTGCATTGACTTATATGGCAAAAGACACTTTTCAGATGTAATTAAAATTGCTGATTGTAGCCTTAATGGCACCGTATATAATCTTAATCCTCATATCAACTTAAACTAATTTTATATAAATGAGGAACTATCTTCCTCTCACTGTCTTCCTCCCAATCCTGCCTTCATGCCCTGTCCAGGAACCGACTGCATTGGAAGGAAGATTAATTAAAAAGTTAACTATTTTTAAAATTTATTTATTTATTTCAATTGGAGGATAATTAAAATATTGTGATGGTCTTTGCCATCAACATGAATCGGCCATGGGTATACATGTGTCCCCCCATCCTGAACCTCCCTCCCACCTCCTTTCCCAACTTATCCTTCTGGTTTTCCCCATAGCACCGGCTTTGTGTGCCCTTCTTCATGCATGGAACTTGCACTGGTCATCTATTTTCATATGATAAGGTACATGTTTCAGTGCTATTCTTTTAAATCATCCTATGAACTGACTGACTGATCCTCACTTTCTCCCACTGAGTCTAAAAGTCTGGTTTTTTTAGCTGTGTCTCCTTTGCTGCGTCGTTATTGTCTTTCTAAATTCCATATATATGCATTGATAACAGTATTTGTCTTTCTGTTTCTAACTTACTTCACTCTGTATAATAGGCTCCAGGTTCATCCACCTCACTAGAACTGACTCAAATGCATTCCTTTTTATAGCTGAGTAATATTCCACTGTGTATATTTACCACAACTTCCTTATCCATTCAACTGCTGATGGACATCTAAGTTGCTTCCATGTACTAGTTATAAATAGAGCTGCAATGAACATTGGGTACATATGTCTCTTTCAATTCTGGTTTCCTTGGGGTGTATGCCCAATAGTGGGATTGCTGGGTCATATGGCAGTTCTATTCTCAGTTTTCTAAGCAATCTCCACACTGTTGTCCATAGTAACTATACCAGTTTTTACTCCCAGTAACAGTGTAAGAGGGTTCCCTTTTCTCCCCACTCTCCAGCAATTATCATCTGTAGACCTTTTTGATGATGACCATCTTGACGGGTGAGAGATGATACCTCATTGTGGTTTCCTTCTCCAGGGGATCTTCCCAACCCAGGGATTGAACCTGGGTCTCCTGCATTGGAAGCAGATGCTTTAACCTCTGAGCCACCAGGGAAGCCCAATAATGAGTGATGTTGAGCGTTTTCTCATGTGTTTATTAGCCATCTGTGTCTTCTTTGGGGCAAAAAAAAAAAAAAAAGTTTGTTTAGGTCTTTTGCCCACTTTTTGATCAGATTGTTCATTTTTTTTTTGTTATTGAGTTGCATGAGCTGCTTGTATATTTTGGAGCTTAATTCTTTGTCAGTTGCTTCTTTTGCTACTATTTTCTCTGTTTCTGAAGGCTGCCTTTTCATCTTGCTTATAGTTTCCTTCATTGTGCAAAACTTTTAAGTTTAATTATGTCCCATTTGTTTATTTTGTTTTTATTTCCATTAGTCTGTAAGTTGGGTCACAGAGGATTTTGCTGTGATTCATGTAGGAGAGTGTTATGTCTATGTTTTCCTTTAAGAGTTTTATAGGTTCTGGTCTTACATTTAGGTCTTTAATCCATTTTGAGTTTATTTTTGTGTATGGTGTTAGAAAAGTGTTCTAGTTTCATTCTTTTACATGTAGATGACCAGTTTACCCAGCACCACTTGTTGAAGAGACTATCTTCACTCCATTGTATATTTTTGCTCCTTTGTCAAAGATAAGGTGTTCATAGGATCATGGACTTATCTCTGGACTTTCTTTTTTTCCATTGATCTATATTTCTGTCTTTGTGCCAATACCACACTGTCTTGACAACTGCAACTTTGTAGTATAGTCTGAAGTCAGGAAGGTTGATTCCTCCAGTTCAATTTTTCTTCCTCAGTACTACTTTGGCTATTTGAATTCTTTTGTGTTTCCATACTAATTGTGAAGTTATTTGTTCTAATTCTGTGAAAAATACTATTGGTATTTTGATTGGGATTTTGTTGAATCTATAGATTTCTTTGGATAGTATACTCATTTCCACTATATCCATTCTTCTAATCCAATAACATGGTATATTTCTCCATCTATTTGTGTCATCTTTGATTTTTTTCATTAGTGTTTTATAGTTTTTTGTATAGGTCTTTTGTTTCTTTAGGTTAATTTCTTTTTAAGTATTTTATTCTTTCCATTGCAATGGTGAATGGGATTGTTTCTTTAATTTTCTGATTTTTCATTGCTGGTGTATGAGAGTGCAAGTCACTTCCGTGTATTAATTTTATACCGTGCATCTTTACTATCTTAACTGATTTTCTCTAGTCATTTTCAGGGGACATCTTTAGGGTACACTGGAAGTTCCACATTTTCTTTTCCTATACAGATTCTTTTTATTTGCTTTTCTTCTCTGATTGCTGTGGTTAGGACTTTAAAACTATGATTAATAGTAGTAACAAGAGTCAGTACCCTTTTCTTGTTCCTGATTTTAGAGTAAATGCTTTCAGTTTTTCACCATTGTATGTGCTTAACTATTAATATTAGCCCAGTTTTGCTAGAAGATGCTTCTTTTTTGATTGTTAAATCCTGAAACTATCCCTTTTGTATCATTGTAGCAATTGAACAAACCTCCTCAGTTACATGTAACATCCTATTCTAAGTGGATACTACATAGTATGAACCAGTCAACTTTCTTCTCCAGGGTCAGGCAATAAATATACAACAGTGCTGGCTAATTCAACGCACTGAAGGATTATGGTCTATCATAGCTATCTTGAGTTTTAAAAAGTGATAAAGATGATAACCATTTCAACTTTAAGTTCCACGGTATGACTTGTGCTTAAAACCACTACTAACTAGTGGATGCTAACTGTATAATTTAGAAAACTAAATTTCATTTCTTTTATTATAGAAATTCTAATACATCTCATTGCTTTCACAAGTAACATTTAAAATAACATGGATAAGGGGTCTAAAGTTATAGATTTGGCTAAAATTCCCCCATGAAGCTGCAAATGCTCCTTAAAATTCGAGCTTGTGTGTTGAAAGAATTCTAAGTCTTAAAAATGCTTTATCACTGGCCCCCAACTCAAGCATCGTGAAATAACATATAACTGAGTTTATAATAGAACCCAAGGTCATGGAATAGATTTCTATTTAAATAAGCCAAAGATTGACTTTGGGTATTGACCTCTAAGTTGCTTATTTCTTCACTGCAAGCTGAGAATTTTTAGTTAAAAATCTGCTAGAGCAGAACTTAATTTTTTTATACATCCAATTATTTTTAAAAATAGCCAAAACAAGCAGATTTTAGGCATTTAGAGCCTACTTAATTTGCACATCCCAAAAAACCTCACCCAAAAACTGTTACCCTTGGATAAGATGGAACCTTGTAGTTATAAGACCCCAAAGTACTGCTGCCCTTCAAAGTTCTGACCCACAGACTCTCCAACATGCTTCTGAGTGACCTCACACACAAGCCTCCTCTCTAATTCTTCTCTTCCTCAGCAGTTCCTTTGCCATGCTCCATTTCTGAGTAGCAACTTCCATGTCACAAGTTTCTGGCATCACAAACTTTGAAATGCAGACTGACTCTAAACATTGAGAATGACACCTGGCTGACAATGAAAAAATGAGTACCTCAGTCTTATAACCTCCAAGAACTGAATTTTCCCTACAACTTGAATGAGACTCCATGGCATCCGGATCAGAGCCCAGACTAGACATCAATTTTAGTGGCCTTGTGAGACACTAAAGAAAGCATCCCTTGGAAAATTCTGGACTTCAATCCTACAAAATTGTTAGATAATAACTAGATGTTATTTTAAGTTGGTAAATTTGTGGCAAGTTTTTACAGAAGAAATAGAATACCAGTAAGTCTCCTTTCCTAAAACCTCAACTCCCTTCCTGTAAATCCCAACATTGATTAAATTCAACATATTGGCATGCTCCTCACTTACAACCAGTAGCTAACCATGGCTAAAGAAAATTACGTATCTATGGTGATCAATCTCACTACTTTATATTCATGATTGAAAACATTTTCCTGATAAATTTATTTTCCATATCTCTCAGATCTCTATTTTATACTTTCCTTCTCAAATACTTAGCATTGCTCCCTTCTCTTATTCTTTGTTGAAGTTGTTGATTCCAATACCATTGAAAAAATAGGAACATGAAAAGATTATTTTTTTTAATCTAAATATATCATCCTTTCTAAAGTTTGGCTCATATAGTCTTTCTTTCTCCCTCTTACAAATCAACCTGGCTTTGATGTTAATCTAATCAAATCAGATTCGCAGTTATACTTCTATTGTTCATTCCATGACTTCAGTATTGAAACTATCCTCTAAGTTTCTGGCACCATTAGGTGTTTTATGTCTTTCATATTTTTCCTAGCCGCATTCAAACATACTCTATTTCCATCATAAATAAAATCTTCCTTGACTTTGTATTGCTTTCCTGAAAAATAAAAACCATCCTGTTCACCTTTAGAAATATATCTTCCTCAGTGTTGTTTATACTCACTGATGTCACTTCTTGCTTCCAGGTCTTTAGCTCCTATCCAAAAACTTTCATGTATACAACTCTGATGAAACTGGTATTATCAAGCAAAATAGATAAATTTTCTTTGTAAAATCTGCACATATTTGCTTGGGTGTCATCTTTTGCCAATTTCTTGGCAGCATTTAACACAACTGATCATTTTACTGTTCTTAAAACATGTCCTTTGCTTGGCTCCCAGAATATTGCATTTTCCTTTTTTATTGCCTTTTTTCTTGGTCATTTATTCTAAGAATTCCTTATTGGTTATTTCTTTCATCTCTAATTTTAGAATATTTAATTACTTTAAAGCTTATTCTGAGGATTTTTAAAAATAACTTATTTTAATCTTTATCACATAAAAATTAACATATAGAGATTCCACGCATGGGATCAGGAGCCAAACTGCCCTGGTTGGGATCTGGGCTTGATCATGTGTTAGCAAAAATAGGCAAGATAGCTGATCTCTCTGTATCTAATTTTTCTTGCCTCTAAGATGAAGACAATAATAATGTCTACTTTATAGGCTTACTTTTTGAAATATGTTAGTAAAACTATACAGAATGACCTTTGACACTTATTAAGACCCTGATTCATGTTTCTCATTATTCTGAAATATTAAAAAAAAAATTTACCACCATAACTCTACTCACCATCAATATACTGGTAACACCAAAATTTATATTTGTAGTAAGAACCTCATCCCTTACTTTCTAATCTCATATTGCTAAATTATTTAGTAAATGTTTCAAATTTAAATTATTAAAAAAGATCTATGCTTTTACTCCATGAATTCTTTTGTTTCTATTTCTCAATTCACTAAGTGGCATCAGTATTTGTTTGGTGTTCAAACAAAAATATCTATTTTCCAGTGTAAGAACCCTGAGGATATCTATTTCAGGACCCTTGGGTGATGGAAATCTATTTTCATAGTGCACAAAAATACTTTCAACTTTCCTTTGAGTTCTTTTCTTCCACTTCTAGACTGTGATCCCCATCTGTATGCAACAAATCATCTCATAATTCTCTCTCACTTGCTTATTGACATCATTTACTATATAGAGGGTTGGATGAGTTGAAACACATAAAAGAGGAATAATTCTTAACTCTTCTCTCCAAAAGAGAAAATGTGAAGATGAGAAATCAAACAGAAAATAGTATTTATAACCAATTAGCTGAGCAACCACAAACAGTTAAACTACTTAGAATAGAAAATGGGAAAATTGAGCATATTAGTCTTTGGAATCTCTGCTTAATTTAGCTTAGGGCAAAGATTTCCACAAAGCTCTTGGCTGACATTCACATATTTCAAAACTAAACCTTTCCCTGATGAAGAAAAGATACTCATTTGGCATGCAGTACCCACCCCCACCTGCTTATGAAGTGTTCAATTGCTTCCCATATGATTCATTAATTTGGAAGAATCATGAAGGTCTAAGTTACCTGAAAATGTGAGTGGTCTCAACACCTACTCATGCTATTAAAAAATGAGTTTAAATTTCTAACTGGAAACCTGTAGAATTTTGATGAACTCTTTCCTGATTATTGATTCTTCAAGGATTTAAATTTAGATCTGATTTGCATACAGCAAAGTCAGGGATTCTGTGGAGATCTTGAGGTTTCTTATAGGTTGTTCAGTTAAATTTTGTTTTCTTTCATTATAGATTGTCAGAGGAACCAGAGGTCAAATGGCCAGCATCCATTGAATCATCAAAAAAGTAAGAGTTCTAGGAAAACATCTACTTCTGCTTTATTGACTATGCCAAAGCCTTTGACTGTGTGGATCACAACAAATTGTGGAAAATTCTTAAAGAGACGGAAATACCAGGCCGCCTTGCCTGCCTCCTGAGAAACCTATATGCAGGTCAAGAAGTAACAGTTAGAACCGGACATGGAAGAACAGATTTGTTCCAAATTGGGAAACGAGTGCATCAAGGTTGTATATTGTCACCCTGTTTATTTAGCTTATATGTAGAGTATATCATGCAAAACACCAGACTGGATGAAGCACAAGCTGGAATCAAGATTGCCAGGAGAAATATTAATAACCAAAGATATGCAGATGACACCACCCTTATGGCAGAAAGCAAAGAGGAACTGAAGAGCCTCTGGATGAAAGGGAAAGAGGTGAATGAAAAAGCTGGCTTAAAATTCAACATTCAAAAAACAAAGATCATGGCATCCAGTCCCATACTTTCATGGCAAATAGATGGAGAAACAATGCAAACAGTGACAGACTTTATTTTCCAGGGCTCCAAAATCACTGCAGATGGTAACTGCAGCCATAAAATAAAAAAAAACGCTTGATCCTTGGAAGAAAAACTATGACCAACCTAGACAGCATATTAAAAAGCAGAGTCATTACTTTGCTGACAAAGGTCCATGCTGACAAAGGTCCATACAGTCAAAGCTATGGTTTTTCCAATAGTCATGTATTGGATGTGAGTGTTGGACCATAGAGAAAACTGACCACCAAAGAATTGATGCTTTTGAATTGTGGTGTTGAAAAAGAGTCTTGAGAGTCCCTTGGACTGCAAGGAGACTAGACCAGTCAACCCTAAAGGAAATCAATCCTGAATATTCATTGGAAGGACTGATGGCAAAGCTGAAGCTACAACACTTTGGCCACCTGATGCAAAGTTGGCCACTGGAAAAGACCATGATGCTGGGAAAGATTGAAGGCAGGAGGAGAAGGGGATGACAGATGATGAGATGGTTGGATGGCATCACTGACTCAGTGGACATGAGTTTGAGCAGCCTTTGGGAGATAGTGACAGACAAGGAAGCCTCGCGTGCTACAGTCCATAGGGTTGCAGAGTTAGATACTACTGAGTGATTGAACTGATATGTTTAATCAGATTGTCTTTCTAACAGTATCAGGAGTATTGGGGATTTTATGGCAGGAAGTTGGCTAATTTATGTGGGAGTGCTAAATGCTTAAGAGATGTATTTAATTTGAAACTTTGGATAGTGCTGAATTCCCAGAGTTGCTCTTTGCCTTTTTATTTATTTATTCTTTCATTTATTTTATATCCTTTTTGGCTGTGCTGGGTTTTCATTGCTGCATGAGCTTTTCTCTAGTTGCAGAAGGTGGGGCCACTTCTCTAGTTGAGGTGTGTGGGCCTCTAAAAGCAATGGTTTCTCTTATTGTGGAGCATGGGCTCTAAGGTGTGCAGACTTCAGTAGTTGCAGTTTATGAGTTCTCAAACATAGGTTCAACAGTTGTGGCACATTGGCTTAGTTGTTCCACAGTTCGTGGGATCTTTCTAGATCAGGGATCAAACCCATGTTTCCTGAATTGGCAGTAGATTCCTTACCACTGAGTGACCAGGGAAGACCCACCTTCTGTCTTTCCAAGTATGACAGATAAAGAACTCCAGAAGAGACAGGAGGGCAAAAGTGAAGAACTGGAGGGAAGAGACCTTTAAATGTTCTAAGATTTCACTTATTTTTGCTTTTCTCAAAGAACACAATTTTCATTAATTCTTCACTAGTCTAAGTCCTTCATTTAGCCCCTAAACCAATAAGTTATTCTGGGAAATGAGATGAAAGCAAAAAATAGAGAAAATTAACAAGAAAACCAAGACTGTATGTCTGAAGTATCTAATATACATCAAGAAGACAACATTATTTTATATCTGAATTAGGTGGTATGTTAAGTTATTGTAATCACATAAGTAAGCATAGTGATAACACTTAGGATTAGACCTCATCAAAGCACAGAGCCCAAGATTTTTCACTGGTCTCAAAAAGGGGCTAAACCATACAAATTAACATTTTTGTCTTGTTAGCATTTCCTAAAATAACTTTTCTCCTAAGAGAAATATGTTTCAGTATAGATCAGAACAAGCCTCGCAAATGAGGCCTGAGATGTTGGGAAAGAAGAATGTCAAATATGAAATATAGATACTTCACCTGAAATGAAGTAGAAATGATAAAGAAATTCACAACAGCTTTACTTAGACAGTCCTTGTAAATGAAAATGGAACTAGAACTATATTAAGACACTTTGAGATATTGCTGCACTATTTACTTTGATGGTGATACACTATATAACATAAAAATATATACCAATCCATGATAAATAAACTTTACCTCTAAATATGAGTTATGAGATTTGTTGGCACGATGGCAGAGTAGTTTTTGTGTTTTTCATACAAAAACACAAAAATAAAAACTGACTGCTGAACAACCATCAAAGACCTACCAAAAATTATATCCTGAACTCACTCAAAGACAAAGTGGCAACAAGATGGTAGGAGGCACAATAATAAAATCAAACTCCATAACCAACAGATAGGCAATCCACAAACTGGTAAATAATTATGGCCACAGAAATTCTTCCATAAAGGTGAAAGTTCTGAGCCTCCCATTAGGCTTTCCAGCGTGAGGGATCTGGCAAGAGAAGGGGTCCCCAGATAATCTGATTTTGAAGTCCAATGGGCTTTAAATTTCAAGAATTCTGAGGACAGAGGAATAGAAACTACTCATGGAAGGCATACACATGGTCCTATGCATACCAGGACCCAGGGAAAAAGCAGTGCTCTCTTAAGAGACTGGCCCAGACATACCTACTAATATTTGAGGATCTCCTTAAGAGGTAGGGAGCGGCTATGACTCACTGCATGAACAAAGACACTGTCAGCAACAGTTTTGTCTAGAACAAATTGTGTGAAACCTCTTGGAGACCGCTGTTTCCTCCACAAGACCTACCTCCATTCAACAGCCCCTAAGCTCCAGTGCTAGAGCATACCAGGCAAAACAACCGACAAGACTGAAACTCATATCCATCCATCAGTAGACAGGATGCTTAAAGTCTCCCTAAGTATAGCCCTTTCCATCAGGGGGACAAGACATAGCTCCACTCAACAGTAGGTAGGGGCCAAAGCTTCCACTAAAAAGCCTACATAAGCCTATTAGACATCCTCACCTGCAAGAGGGAAGAGAGCAGAAGCAAGAAGAACTGCAATCTTGGAGCCTGTGGAATGGAACCGTAATTACAGAAAGTTAGCTAAAATGAGAGAGTAGAGAAATGTGTCTGTGATGAAAGAATAAAATAAAACCCCAGAACAAGCAAATGAAGTGGAGATAGGCAGACTACTGGAAAAAGAATTCAGAGCAATGATAGTGAAGATGATCCAAGACCTAAGAAAAATAATGGCTTGCCTGGAGAATCCCATGGACAGAAGAGCCCAGCTGGCTACAGTCCATGGGATCACAAAGAGTTGGACAGCTAAACAACAACAACAGCAAAGCTAGTAAAATGAAGAAAAGTGTCCAAATTATTATTTTAAATCTTAATAAATATATATATCATAATTCAACAAAAATAGCTCTCTCGCTGTCTCTTTGTCTTTTTTTTTTTAGGCTTGGCTCTAAGCTTTTATTTATTTATTTATTTATTTTTTAATTTTTTTTTTTTTTCCCCAGTGGGTTTTGTCATACATTGATATGAATCAGCTATAGAGTTACACATATTCCCCATCCCGATCCCCCCTCCTACCTCCCTCTCCACCCGACTCCTCTGGGTCTTCCCAGTGCACCAGGCCCGAGCACTTGACTCATGCATCCCACCTGAGCTGGTGATCTGTTTCACCATAGATAATATACATGCTGTTCTTTCGAAACATCCCACCCTCACCTTCTCCCATAGAGTGCAAAAGTCTGTTCTGTACTTCTGTGTCTATGGATACAAAAATAAGACCCCTATATATGCTGTCTACAAGAGACCCACCTCAAAACAAGAGACACATACAGACTAAAAGTGAAGGGCTGGAAAAAAATATTGTCTCTTTGCCTTTATTCTTCCTTCCCTCCCTTCTTTCTCTCTCCCCTCATATCCATCTCACTTTTGACATTCTACCAAATTCCAATTAAGGAAAGCATGTTTGCACATGAGGAAAAAAAGAATGGAGACACATATCAAGAAGGTGCTAAAAAGTTTAACAAAGGCATAGAAGAACTGAAGAAAAAAGAATAAAGTTCAAAAATACAATAATGGAAATGAAAAATATACTGGAAGAAATTAATAGCAGAGTAATTGAGGCAAAAGAATGAAATGTGGGCTGAAATATAGAATGGTAGAAATCATTCCACAGAACAGAATAAAAAAATAAGAATTTAAAAAAATGGGGACATCTTCAGACACCTGTGGGACAACATTAGATGCAACAACATCTGCATTATAATCATTATAGGGGTCCTAGAGGGAGAAGACAAAGAAAAGAATTAAAATTAAATTAAATTAAAATTAAAAAATGAATTTAAAGAGATAATAGCTGAAAACTTCCTAAACATGGGGAACAGGAAACAAGTTCAAGAAATACAGAGGGTCCCAGGCAGGATAAACCCAAAGAGAAGCATGAGAAGACACATAGTAAGCAAGTTAACAAAAATTAAAGACAAAGAAAAAATAATGAAAACAACAAGGAAAAAGAAGCAAATAACATAAAAAGAAATCACATACAGAGGAAACAAATAGCATACAAAGGAATTCCTATAAGCTTTATGTTGATTTTTCAGCAGAAAATCTAGATGTCAGAAAGAAGTGGCATAATACATTTGAAGTGATGAAAGGGAAGAGTCTACAACCAAGAATATTCTGCATATCAAGGCTCTGATTCAGATTCAGTGTAGAAATAAAAAGCTTTATGAATAAGAAAAGGCTAAGAGAAATCAGTACCATCATATCAGCTTTTTTTTTTTTTAGTCTATTTATGTATTTTAATTGGAGGCTAATTACTTTACAGTATTGCAGTGGTTTTTTGCATACATTGACATGAATCAGCCATGGGTGCACATGTATCCCCGAGCCTGAACCATCCCCCCCCCAATCCCATCCCTCAGGGTCGTCCCTGTTCATTGCCTTGAGGTCTCTGTCTCAAGCATCAAACCTGGACTGGCGATCTATTTCACATATGGTAATATACATGTTTCAGTGCTATTCTTTCAAATCATCCCACCCCTTCTCCCATAGAGTCCAAAAGTCTGTTCTTTACATCTGTGTTTTTTTTTGCTGTCTTGCATATAGGGTCATCGTTACCATCTTTCTAAATTCCATATATATGTGTTACTATACTGTATTGATGTTTTTCTGACTTACTTCACTCTGTATATAATAGGATCCAGTTTCATCCACCTCATTAGAATGGATTCAAATACATTCTTTTTAATAGCTGAGTAATATCCCATCGTGTATATGTCCCACGCTTTCTTATCCATTCATCTGCTGATGGCCAGATAGGTTGCTTCCATGCCCTGACTATTGTAAATGGTGCTGTGATGAACACTGGCGTACATATGTGTCTTTCAATTCTGGTTTCCTCGATGTGTATGCGCATCAGTGGGATTGCTGGGTCATATAACAGTTCTATTTCCAGTTTTTTTTTTGTTTTGTTTTTTTTTAAGGAATCTCCACACTCTTCTTCATAGTGGCTATGCTAATTTGCATTCTTACCAACAGTGTAAGAGGGTTCCCTTTTCTCTGCACCCTCTCCAGCATTTATTGCTTGTAGACTTTTTGATAGCAGCCATACTGACCGGCATGAGATGGCACCTCATTGTGGTTTTGAATTGCACTTCTGATAATGAATGTTAGCCATCTGTATGTCTTCTTTGGAGAAATATCTGTTTAGTTCTTTGACCCATTTTTTGATTGGGTCATTTATTTTTCTGGTATTGGGCTGCATGCGCTGCTTGTATACTTTTGAGATTAATTCTTTGTCAGTTGCTTCATTTGCTATTATTTTCTCCCATTCTGAAGGCTGTCTTTTCACCTTGCTTATAGTGTCCTTGATTGTGCAAAAGCTTTTAAGTTTAATTAGGTCCCATTTGTTCATTTTCGCTTTTATTTGCATTACTCCGGGAGGTGGGTCATTGAAGATTCTGCTGTGATTTATGTCACAGTGTGTTTTGCATATGGTGAAGGAATTTCCCTAAGCAGAAAAGAAAAGGCCATAACTGAAAACAAGAAAACTATGGATGGAAAAGCTCAGGCAAACATAAAGTAAAAGTAGGAGATCACCTACATATAAATGTAGTATATAAACCAGTAATAGTGAAGAGAGTACAAATGTAAGATATTGGAAATGCTTTTGAATTTATAAAACAACTTAAAATCTTGTTTTTATATAGATTGCTATTTAAAAAATCTCATGGTAGCTGCAGATCAAAAATCTACAATTGATACACACATACAAAAGCAAAAGGAATCCAAACACAACACTAAATTTAGTCATCAAATCACAAGAGAGGAGGGGGAGATGAAAGATGTACAAAAACAAATCCAAAGCAATTAACAAAATGAGAATAGAATATACATATTGAATTTGCTTTCAGTGAAGGAGACTCAAATTCGATTCCTGGGTTGGAAAGATCCCCTGGAGACAGGAATGGCAACCCGCTCCAGTATTCATGCCTGAAGAATTCCATGGACAGAGGAGCATGGAGAGCAACAGTCCATGGGTTGCAAAGAGTCTGACAACATTGAGCTACTATCACACATACACACAATGATAATTATCTTGAATGGAAATGGTTTTAATGTTCCAACAAAAAGATAAAAATAAGACCCCTATAAATGCTCTCTGCAAGAGACCAACCTGAAATATAAAGATACATACAGAATGAAAGGGAGGGGGTGGGAAAAGGTATTCCAAGCAAAAAGAAGCCAAAAGAAAGATGGGGTAGCAAATATTCATATCAGAAAAAATAGGATTTCAAATAAAGACCATTAAAAGAGACAAAGAAGAACACCACATAATCAATGTGGTGATGATCAAATGATTAAGGGATTAAGAAGATATAACAATTATAAACATTGTTTATATGTACTCAACAAGGGAACACATCATTATATAAAACAAATACTAACAGCCATAAAGGAGAAATAACTAGTAACAATAATAATGGAGAGGCTAACACTCCACTTTCATCAATGGACAGATCACCCAGAAAGAAAATCAAAAGGAAACACAGACTCTAAATGAAATATTATGTCAAATGAACTTAATTGAAAATTATAGAGAATTTCATCCAACAGCAGCAGAATATACATTCTTATCATGTGCATGTGGAAAATTCTCCAGAATTAATCACATGCTGGGTCACAAAGTGAGCTTTGGTAAATTTAAGAAAATTAACAATAATAATATAAAGCATTTTTTGTGAGCACAACACTGTGAGATTAGAAGTCAACTGCAAGGGGAGAAAAAACTGTAAAAAAAAAAAAAAAAAAAAAAAAACAAGCACATTGAGTCTAAACAATATGTTACTAAATAACTGAAACTCACAATCACAGAAAGCTAACCAAAATGATCACATGGATCACAACCTTGTGTAACTCAATGAATCTATGAGCCATGTCATGTGGGGCCATCCAAGATGGATGGGTCATGATGAAGAATTCTGACAAAATCTAGTCCACTGGAGAAGAGAATGGCAAACCACTTCAGTATTCTTGACTTGAGAACTTCATGCAAAGTATGAAAAGCAAAAAGATATGACACTGGAAGATGAAGTGCCATGGTGGTAGGTGGCCAATATGCTACTGGGGAACAGAGGAGAAAAAAGATCCAGAAAGAATGAAGAGGCTGGGTCAAAGCAGACATGAAACTTATGTGTGGATGTATATGGTTGTGAAAGTAAAGCCCAATGCTGTAAAGAGAAATATTGCATAGGAGCATGGAATGATAGATCCATGAGTTAAGATAAATGAGACAAGGTCAAGCAGATGGCAAGAGTGAACACTGACATGTTAGAATCACTGAACTAAAAAGCATGAGAATGGGCAAATTTAATTCAGATGTTCATCATATATACTACTGCTGGCAAGAATCTCTTAGAAGAAATGGAGTAGCTCTCATAGTCAACAAAAGTGTCCAAAATGCAGTATTTGGGTGCAACCTCAAAAATCACAGAATAATATCAGTTCATTTTCAAGGCAAACTATTCAATGTGAGAGTAATCCAAAACTATGTCCCATTCACCAATGGTGAAGAATCTGAAATTGAATAATTTCAAAAAGACCTACAAGACCTTCTAAAACTAACAACAAAAAAGTATGTCATTTTCATAATAGGGAATTGGAATGCAGAAGTAGGAAGGCAAGAGATAAATGAAGCAACAGGCAAGTTTGGCCTTGGAGTACAAAATGAAGGAGGAAAAGGCTAATAGTGTTTTGCCAAGAGAACACAGTGGTCACAGCAAACACCCTCTTCCAATAACATAAGAGGCTATTCTACACGTGGACATCAAGGGATGGTCAATACTGAAATCAGATTAATTACATTCTTCAGAGCTAAAAGATAGAGAAGCTCTATACCGTCAGAAAAATAAGACCTGGAGCTGAATGTGGCTCAGATCATGAGCTCCTTATTATTGTAAAAATCACACTTAAATTGAAGAAAATAGAGAAAATCCCTAGACCATTCAGGTAATACCTAAATCAAATTCCTTATGATTATACAGTGGAGGTTACAAATAAGTTCAAGGGATAAGATCTGTTAGACAGAGTGCTTGAAGAACTATGGACGAGGTTCATAACACTGTACAGAAGGTGGTGACCAAATCCATCCCCAAGAGAAAGACATGCAAGAAGGCAAAATACTTGTCTGAAGAGGCCTTACAAGTAGCTGAAAAGAGAAGAGAAACAAAAGGTAATGAGGAAAGGAAATGATGCACCAAACCGAATGTAGAGCTCCAGAGCAGAACAAGGAGAGATAAGACAGCCTTACTGAGTGAACAATGCAAAGAAATAGAGGGAAACAATAGAATGGCTTGATGGGATCTCTTCAAGAAATTTGGAGATGCGAAGGGAACATCTAATGCAAAGGTGAGCACAATGAAGAACAGAAACAACAAGGACCTAACAGAACCAGAAAAGACTAAGAAGAATGGAAAGAACACACAGAAAACTCATACAGAAAAGGTCTAAATAACCCAGACAACCACAATGGTGTAGTCACTCACCTAGAGTCAGACATCCTGGTATGCAAGGTCAAGTTGGCCTTAGGAAGCATTATTATGAACAAAGCTAGTGGAAGTGATGGAATTCCAGCTGAGCTATTTCAAACACTAAAAGATGCTGCTGCTAAAGTGCTGCACTTAATATGCCAGCAAATTTGGAAAACTCAGCAATGACCATAGGAGTGAAAAAAGTCAGTAGTCATTCCAATCCCAAAGAAAGGCAACACCAAAGAATGCTCAAAATACCACACAACTGTGCTCCTTTCACATGCTAGCAGTGTTATGCTCAAATCCTTCATGCTAGTTTCAACAATACTTGAAACCAAGAACTTCCTGAAGTACAATCAGGATTTAGACAAGGCAGAGGAACCAGAGATCAAATTGCCAGCATTCGTTGGGTCATAGAAAAGGCAAGAGAATTAAAAAAAAAAAAAACAAATCTACTTTTGACTGTGTGGGTCACAACAAACTGTGGATAATTCTTAAAGAGATAGGAAATCCAAACTAACTTACCTGTCTCCTGAGAAATCTGTACAGGACAAGAAGCAACAGTTAGAACTGGACAAGAAGCAATGGACTGGTTCAAAATTGGGAATGAAGTATGTCAAGGCTCTACATTGTCAGCTTGCTTATTTAACTTATATGCAGAGTACATCAAGTAAAATGTTGAACTGGATGAAGCATAAGCTAGAATCAAGATTGCTTGAAGAAATATCAGCAAACTCAGATATGCATGTGAAACCACTCTAATGGCAGGGATGCAGAGGCATAGAGTCTCCTGATAAAGGTGAAAGAGGAGAGTGAAGAAGCGGACTTAAAACTCAACTTTCAAAAAAAAAGAAAATCAAAGACCATGGCACCCAGTCCCATCATTTCATGACAAATGGGTAGAGAAAAAGTGGAAACGATGACAGATTCCATTTTGGGGGGCTCCAAATTTACTGAGGACGGTGACTGCAGCCATGAAATTCAAAGATGATTGCCCCTTGGAAGGAAAACTATAACAAACCCAGACAGTGTATTAAAAAGCAGAGACAACAGTTTGGCAACAAACGTCTACATTGTCAAAGCTCTGATTTTTCTAGTAGTCATGTAGGGACATGAGAGCTGGACTATAAAGAAGGTAGAGCACCAAAGAATTGATGCCTTCAAACTGTAGTGCTGAAGACGACTTCCGAAAGTCCTATGGATAGCAAGGAAATCAAACTAGTCAGTTCCAAAAGAAATCAACACTGAATCCTTGTGAATACTTGTTGGAATGTCTAATGCTGAAGTTGAAGCTCCAATAATTTCATCATCTCATGCGAACAGCCAACTCATTGGAAAAGTCCCTGATGCTGGGAAAGATTGAGGCTAGAAGGAGAGGAGGGCATTGGAGGATGAGATGTCTGGATGGCATCACCAATAAAATGGACATGAACTTGGGCAAATTTCAGGAGATGGTGAAGGACAGGGAGGCCTGGTGTACTGCAGTCCATGGGGTCACAAATAGTTGGACATGACTGGCCAACTGAGCAAAAACCAGACGTTTCCTGTCCTAATTACACTCAAGGAATCCCAAGTATTAGTAACTGTGGTGGGGCCAATCAGTCTATTTCCTTTTAGACACCAGGAAAATGTTCTTGGTGCTCACTGAAGCTCCTCATCTGGCCTGCTCCCAATCCTCTACCACAATGGGGCCACTTGGATGGGCCAAATATTTCAGTTGTCCTCTAAGTTATAACTGGAACTCTGTGCTATTTTTCTCAGGAGTTTCTCACTCTTTCTAGGTAGAGATATACTGAGCAAAGTCCAAGCTTCTGTTTTCATGAAGCTTCTGTTTTCATGAAGCTTCTGTTTTCATGAATATGGAACCTGTTCTTTATCTCTCATTAATTGAATAGAATGCAAATCCTAGAGTGTGGGGTGATGGAAAAGCTGTGGATCAAGCACAAAATGTTGTTCCTGCTGTTGTCAAGCTCAAAGACCCTCACCTATTTCCACTTCAAATGAAGTATCCACTAAAGCCTGAGGTTAAAGAAGGGTTAAAATCCATCAGCCCCTGGCTATGATTTTAAGATAACTAAGATGATTCCTAGGCATTACAGGCTATTGCCACATTTGGATTCTGGGTTATGGAGGGCTTTCTGGTTCTATATGTAAACTTATAACTGAAATTCAACAGGCCAAGGCTGATATACTTATTTGGTCACCAGAGACTCAAAAGGCTTTTAAGACTCTTCAAAATTCTCTCACAAGTCCCCACTTTAAGCCTGCCCACAGGATTAGAACTTAGTCTATTTGTTACTGAAAGAAAAGGTATGACCTTGGAAGTCATGACACAACCCCGAGGGCCTCACCAGCAACCTATAGCTTACCTAAGTAGGAAAAGATATAGTGGCCCAGAGCAGGCCACATTGTTTAAGGGTAATTACTGCTATTGCTTAACTAATGCTTGAAGCTCTTAAGTCTACTGATGGGCGAAATCTTACTGTACTGATTTCTCATGATGTGGATAGAATCTTAAATTCTAAAGATCAGAGTGACAGTGGCTCCACCTTTAAAGCTGCTGTGACTCAAGTAGTGTCAAAAGCTCAAGGAATAGGATATCATTTACACTGTTCCTGGAGAACCTAATGAAGAATGAATTCCAAGTCATACTTGGAGTCAGCTGCTGCTACTTTGTTCCAATTCCGCAGTTTTAAAGCTCAGATCAGAGTTACAAGCTCAGGCAATTGGGCTGAAGCTCCTGGTTGTAAAGATTTGGCCTCTATGGTCTCATGATTGGAGCTAACGGTATACCTTTCTCTCCTTTTCCCATCTAAGGCAAAGCTGCTTTCATCAGTGTATCAGATTTCCTCAGGATTTGTCAGAAGTTTTTCCAATAATCCCTCTCAGGGCTTTGTCTAATGGGCTAAAGTTTCTAAACAAGAGTGAAAGGGGAGAGAATCTTCTGGCAGGGGTAGGAGAGTAGCAGTATTGAATGTCCCACAGAGGACTATGATCAATTCCAGGTTTTCACTTAGCATTATATGGTATCTTAGGACCCTTCGATTTGATATTCATAAGTGGCCTTTTCCACTTAAGAGACATTTTACATGGTGACTGGTTAAAAATAGTTACCTTGCCTCTGAACAAAAGCATTTAGGCATCTTCTATTAGGACTCTTATGACAGCTAGGTTTCAAAGGCAGGGAGGCCAGCCACAGGCAATTGAATATACTGTCTTAGAGAGGTAAGACACTACGGGGGTTCAGGTCCCAGCCATTGTGCTAACACTCCTAGTTCAGTTCAGTTCAGTCATTCAGTCGTGTCCCACTCTTTGCAACCCTATGGACTGCAACACATCAGGCCTCCCTGTCCATCACCAACTCCCAGAGTATACTCAAATTCATGTCCATTGAGTTGGTGATTCCATCCAACCATCTCATCTTCTGTCATTCCCTTCTCCTCCCACCTTCAACCTTTCCTAGCATCAGGGTCTTTTCTAATCAGTCAGTTCTTCACATCAGGTGGCCAAAGTATTGGAGTTAAAAGCTTCAGCATCAGTCCTTCCAATGACTATTCAGGACTTATTTCCTTTAGGATTGACTAGTCTGATCTCCCTGCAGTCCAAGGGACTCTCAAGAGTCTTCTCCAACACCAGTCTTCTCCAACACTTTTGAATTAATGTTCAAAAGCATGAATTCTTTGGCACTCAGCTTTCTTTAAAGTCCAGCTCTCACATCCATACATGACTACTGGAAAAAAAATAGCTTTGACTAGACTGACCTTTGCTGGCAAATGTCTCTGCTTTTTAATATGCTGTCTAGGTTGGTCATAATTTTTTCTTCCAAGGAGTAAGCGTCTTAATTTCATGGCTGTAGTCACCAACTGCAGTGATTTTGGAGCCCCCCAAAATAAAGTCTGTCACTGTTTCCATTGTTTCCCCATCTGTTTGCCATGAAGTGATGGGACTGGATGCCATGATCTTAGTGTTCTGAATGTTGAGTTTTAAGCCAACATTTTTACTCTCCTCTTTCACTTTCATCAAGAGGCTCTTTAGTTCTTCTTCACTTTCTGTCATAAGGGTCATACCATCTGCATATCTGAGGTTATTGATATTTCTCCTGGCAATCTATATTCCAGATTGTGTTTCATCCAGTCCAGTGTTTCTCATGATGTACTCTTCATATAAGTTAAATAAGCAGGGTGACAATATACAGTTTTGACATACTCATTTCCTGATATGGAACCAGTCTCCTGTTCCATGTCCAGTTCTAACTCTTGCTTCTTGACCTACATACAGATTTCTCAGGAGGCAGGTCAGGTGGTCTGGTATTCTCATCTCTTTCGGAATTTTCCACAGTTTATTGTGATCCACACAGTCAAAGGCTTTGGCATAAAAGTCAATAAAGCAGAACTAGATTCTTTTCTGAAACTCTCTCATTTTATCGATGATCCAACGGATGTTGGGAATTTGATCTATGGTTCCTCTGCCTTTTCTATCCATCTTGAACATCTGGAAGTTTGTGGTTCATGTACTTTTGAAGCCTGCCTTGGAGAATTTTGAGCATTACTTTACCAGTGTGTGAGGTGAGTGAAATTGTACAGTAGTTTGAGCATTCTTTGGCATTGTCTTTCTTTGGGATTGGAATGAAAACTGACCTTTTCCAGTCTTGGGGCCACTACTAAGTTTCCAGATTTGCTGGCATATTGAATGCAGCACTTTCACAGCATCTTTTTTTAGGATTTGAAATAGCTCAACTGGAATTCATCACCTCCACTAGCTTTGTAGTGATGCTTCCTAAGGCCATATAGTCAGCAATCCTAAGGCTGTCTCTTCTCTCTCATGAACATATATTTCGTATGGTTTCTCTGGCTCAAGCAACTTTAACTCGGGCACCTGGATTAAGGCCTACTATAGAGAAACTTCAGTCTTCTCCTGAGGATGTCCCCGTGCCAATGGAATTGAATTATCCTATCTTTTCAGGCTTTCATATAAGGTCTGGGCAATTAGGCCATAATTGGGTATCCAGAGTCCACAAAACCTGTTTAATCCTAAAAAGGCCCACAGTTGCTTTTGAATCGTGAGGACAGGCAACTAGATAATGCCTTATACCCAGTCAGAAGGCAATCTCCTGGATAATTTGAACTCCCAGGTAAGTAACCTGTGTCTGGGCCATCTGCATAAGAAACGTTATATCACAGCTTTGCCAAAAAGTTTAGTACCTGAATCACTTGTCGTTAGGCTTCCTCTCTGTCTGTGGAGCAGATTAGCAGATCATCTACATATTACAATATTTTCTTATTTGGACCCAGATTCAGGTCCAGGAGATCCCAGTTAAGGGCCTGTCTCCATAAGTGAGGGCTGTCTAAATCCCTGAGGTAATGTCGTCTAAGGTAATTATTGGTATTTCTCTTCTAGAGCCTTCAGTCAAAATCAAAAATGTGCTGGGATTCCTTGGCCAGTGGCATGACAAAAGAAAAAAAAAAAAAAATGTGTCCTTAAGGTCCAGAACTCTAAACCATTTGGACTTGCATCCATTTCCACCCAGGATGACATGGAGTTGGGAACCATCAGATGGAGGGGGATTATGGCCTTATTTATGATCTGGAGGTCTTGGACCATTCACCAGGTCCCATCCTTTTCCTTTACAGGGAGTATTGGGGTGTTACATGGCAAATTGGTGGTGACCTATAGCCTGTAGGCAAAGAATTTGCCTATCATAGTTTGTACTTCCTGAGCCTTTCTTTTGAAAGAATATTGTTTCCAGTTGGGGAAGTGAGTGGGATCCCAGAGAGTTATGACAAATGGTTCAGCTCAGTGTGCTCATCCTGGAGTCCCCTGGGCTCATACCTGGGGGTTAGCTCTCCTCCCATGGTCTCTGATCCCTTTTTGTTGGAGGTGCTATTGTGGCTCCTCCTCTCTATTTGGGAATTGTAGATCTTGGGGTGGGAGGGTGGATTAAAAAGTTTCCCATCATAAGAGTGGTTCCCAGTGTGGCAGTTTTGTCTCTTCCCAATAGAGGAGTGAGATACTCAGGAACCACTGGAAACTGATAGGAAAATATCTGACCATCCTAGCAACAGAGAAGTACCTGGATGAATTGTTTTTCAACTGTTTTTCCTGTGGCACCCCAAATGGTAAATGTTTGAGAGGGAAAAGTCTCCAGAATAAGAGGTCAGGACAGAGTAGGCAGCCACAGAGCATCAAAAACTTTTGGACCTACCTGCCACATCCAGTTGCACTCCTGGCTCCAGCCCCATGATGGCATAAGTGGTTTTCTGGAGTGGGATGCTTCAGTCCTGCTGGACTTTAGGGGAGGGCTTGGCACTTGACCTCAGGACTTTAGGGCCCCAAGGGCAGAGTGCCACCCAATGCCCCGATTGGTGGCATTTGTGAAAGGCCATTTTAGGTGTGCCACAATTCAGACATTCCTTAGCCCAATGCCCTGCCTGTCTATAGATTAGACATTTGTCTCATGCCTTGTCTTTCAAGGACTCAGAATTGGCCACTGGGTGCTCCTGGACATGCCTTGTCTCCTTCTTTCTCTTTCTTTGGCCTTGACCTCCTTCTCCTGTTCTCTATTATAAATGGTATGGATTGCCATCTGGACTATTTCATCCAGGGAGACCATCAGGTCTTGTAATTTCTGCAGCTTTATTCTTATATCTGAAGCACATTGGGACAGAAATTTGTCCCACTATCACTTGTCCCTCATAAGAGTCTAAGTCTAGCTTGGTGAAATTTTGGAGGGACTTTTTAATACTTCTAAAGAGGAGACGGGGTTTTCAATTGACTCCTAAGTTACTGCTGAGACTTGAGCACAGCTGATCACTTTCTGTTGAGCTCCTTGTAATCCTGCCTTTCTTTATGCAGATTAGAAAATGGTCTCTCTCCCAAACCTGATCTCATTATAATTTCGATTGGGATCCAACGAGGGTACTTCTATTTCCCCCAGCTGATATGTAGCATATTTTGGGGGCCTTTCTTATGACCCTAGCATTCTTGGGGTCAGATAAGGTTTGATTAAATATGACCATGACATCCTTCCATTTTATGTCAAAAGCCAAGGTGAAATGTATCTATATATATTTACCCTGGTCATCCTTGTAACTTTCCAAATTCTGTTTTAGTTGCCTTAGTTCTAGGAGGGAGAAGGGCTTATGGATCCAGATTGGCCCAAATTCCTCTCCAGTTTTAACTAAAGGACATACTGGAACCAATGAAGGGGGAGTGCCAGGGTACGGGGGTAATTCTGGATATATCAATGGAGTACACTAGGTGGTTTTTGATCTGTGAGAGGCAAACCTTCTACGGGGTCTTTTTCTTGGTTGCCTGCACCTAACATCTAGCAGGTTCACACTTGAGGCATACATTACACACTTGAGGCAGAATACCTTAAGGTGTTTTAATTAAAGAACATTTGAAAATAGGTGATCTCCACCCATTTCCCCTGTCTATTACAGAACAGAGCTAACTGTAGGATGGTATTGTAATTTAAACTCCCATTTTAGGGCGAGTGTTCCCCATCCACCAGAGGGTTTAGTGGCCATGCAGAGTTACAAAAGAATCTTAAAAATCTTTGCCTCAGAGTCTGAGGATCAAAAAGACCCCAGTTACTAAGCTTACATCTTAAGGTCATCTGTTGATAAGTGGATTGGTTGTTTCCCATCTGGAAAGATAGCCAGGACAGAGGGAAAATATAGTAGACCTCTTCTTAGCCCCAGAATGGATTCCAGGGTGAGCTTTCCCTGACACACATTATGGTTTGCAGCCTGAGAGTTGGGCATCTCCAGATGCAGATGGTGCAGATCCCAAGGCAACTAGAAAGACTGAGATCCCTTGACTAAAGCTGGGCATCCCTGGAGTCTCTACCATGATCAATATCAGGTAAATCTGAATGGAATACCTTCCCAACCATATACACTGACTGAGAGCTGGGCTTCCCCAGGTCAGTGAGTGTGCCCATTTTGGTTGCAGACTGAAAGCTGGTATCCCAGGTCAGAACAATGCGGGTCTCAAGACAGCCCAAGCTTCTTAAGGCCTCTTTGTCAGAGTACAGTGTTCTCTATCCATTAGTGGTGATGAATCTTTGATTGTGTAAGAATCCGGGCCATCCAGCCATAGTGGGAATAAGTGTCATGGTGTAGAGCCACTCAAGACAGCATCTATGAACTGGGAGGTCCATTTTTACTATATCATGGGGATCCCAAAACCCGACCTAGTAGCAGGACAGGTATTTCCAATAGTGGAATTATACCATTTATGTTTTTTTTCAGTCACCAAGTCATGCACAACTCTTCATGACCCCATGGACTGCAACAGATCAGGCTTTCCTATCCCTCACCATCTTCCAGAGTTTGCCCAAGTTCATTTTCATTAAATCCCATTTATGAGTTCACTATAAATAACAGATATAATGATAACAGAAATAGTGATAGAAAAAGAGATTTGTTGACTCACTTAAAGGCCTGAGAATTGTTTCCACCTGGTTAAAGAATGCTTGTCTGCAAAGGGTGCATGTCCAAGGCCATGAGAGGGTTGTCAGTAGGATTCTTAGAGACCAAGAGGAAAGGGATTTACTCAAAAAGAATATGGGAAGTGCTCCAGAGGCTCAAAGTAGGGGGGCAACATTTTAGTCTAGGGGGAATTTCCCCATATGTAAGAGATATACCTGTAAAACTTGGACCTAAATGGTACATAGGCAGAATTCCCAAAGTGATGAGAGCTGCTTCGATGAGCAGAATTGCCCCCTCAGAGAGGCTTTCAATAGGCTATAGAATAGGTGAATTTCTAGGATGATTTGTGTGCTTGTGGATCATTTGGATTTGCAGCATGGCATACATTTGCTCTCAAGTGTCTTAAGAGATATGAGAGGTGGAGGACCGAGGTTTTTGACCTGTTGGGCACAATAGAGACCCTGCAGCCTGGGAGAATTTTCTCAGATGAAGTTCCTGTGGGCCACCGGTCCAGCTGACCTCCAAAGAAACCACAAAAGCAACATGCGTTTCCATAAGCCTCCTGGAATATACAGGTCTTTAGGAAAATATTGTCCAACTTCCCTAAATCACTTGCAACATAGCATAGAGGGAAGAAGGAGCAGGAGGAACAGGGGACCAAAACATGCTGAGCAGAAAGCCAAACCAGATAGGAAAAGGAAACTAAGAATTCCAACTTCTATGAAGAAGGTGGCGGCTGAGAGGAAGTGGTCTCAGTGTCTTGCTTATACTAATATGTGCCTCAGCTGCATGGAAGACATTAAGTGGGGTAGACATTAAGTCTACATTCCGTGCCCCCCTCTTTTCCTGTCATAGGAATCTTTCAACAGCAGGCCCCTTAAATGCTGTTAAATGCATGACCCATGCCTGCACAATTTCAATTGGCCCAATCTTCAGTTTAAAGGAGAAACAGAAAAAAGAAAAGGAGAACCCTCATCCACTTGGGCAGCAGCTACTGGGGCCTTGTGAACACATCAGAGAGTAACCCTGGCTAGAGGTCCTCAATCACTCCCACTGCCACTCGTGTATTTGCAGAAGCTTCTAGGAGACAAGAGATGAAAAACTGTGAAGGAGGCATTAGAGACAGAAATGTTCCAATGTATTACACAGAGTAGATAGATGGGTGGCGGGGCAGGGGGGGCGGGGGCTGTGGAGAAGGAGGAGGAAAGGAAGTTAAGGTCCTTCAAGCCATAGAGGTGAAGACCCTTACCTTCGCTGATGCAAGGTCGGTGATCTGAGTCTCTGCACCAAGATGCCAGGTTGACTCTTCTTCTTTGGTTCTGTCTCATCTTTGCAAATAATTTAAATGGTAGTTGTTACAGCTCAAGCAGGCAAGATTCATTGGGCAAGGAGCAAGCAGTACATCGTCAAAGTGTGAGAACACATGAGCCTAGGCAGGCGTAACCCTGTCCCATTTTGGCTTCCCTCTTCTATATCCCTTGTTTTCTGCCTTGAGCTGTTTCCTGTGACCTGATTGGTTATGTCTTATGCAAATAAGGGATTGTATCAGCATTTGCCTGATTGGTTACAGCCAGAACCAATCAGGGGAGGGAGTGTGTTTTCCCTCCAGTTTCTTAGTCTGGTCTGTGGCTTCCCCTCTTTTTCTCTTTTTTGTCACCACTTCCTCTGACTGCCATCTTGGACCCTGCTTCCCATTCTAACTGACTAACAAGAGGGTTATACACATAATCAATTCAGATTTATTCTAATTATGCAAGGAGTTTTCAATATCTACAAATCAGTCAATGTGATATACCATATCAACAAGTTGAAAAATAAAAACAGTATGATCATCTCAATATGGGTAGAAAAAGCTGTTGACAAAATTCAGCACTCATATATGATAAAAACTCTCCAGAATGTGGGCATAGAGATAACATCTTAACATAAGAAAGGTAATAGATGACCTAAATCATACAAAAATGAAAGCATCTCCTCTAAGTTCTGGAACAAGACAAGGATGTCCACTCTCTCCCCTTTCATTCAACATAGTTTTGGAAGTCCTAGCTATGGCAATCAGAGAAGAAAAAGAAATAAAATTATTAATAATCCAAGTTGGAAAAGAAGAAAAACTCACTACTTGCAGATGATATGATACTATACATAGAAATTTCAAAAGATGCCATCAGAAAAATACTAGTGCTCATCAATCAATTTGGTAAAGTTTCAGAAGAGAAAATTAATACACAGAAATCTATTGCATTCCTATATACTAACAACATAAGATCAGAAAGAGAAATTGTAGAAACAACTGCATTTGCCATCACATCAAAAGAATAGATATCTAGGAATAAATCTACTCAAGGAGACAAGAGACTTGTAGTCCCACTACTGAACATCTGGAGAAAAACTTGATTCAAATGGATACATGCACCACATTGCTTATTGCAGTACTGATTATGATAGCCATGATGTGGAAGCAACACAGTAGCCATCAACAGGTGAATGGATGAAGAAGATGTGGTACATATATATAATTGAATATTTCTCAGCCTTTAAAAAGAATGTGTGTGTGTGTGTATGAAGTCACTTCAGTCATGTGCAACTTTTTGTGACCCTATGGACCATAGTCTCCTAAACACCTCTGTCCTTGGCATTCTCTAGGCAAGAATACTGAAGTGGGTTGTCATGCCCTCTTCCAGGGGAATCTCCCCAACCCAGGGATGGAGCTCATATCTCTTATGTCCCTTGCGTTGTAGGTGGATTCTTTACCACTAGCACCACAAAAATGAAATGATAATTGCAGCAGCATGCTTAGAACTGGAGATTATCATACTAAGTGAAGTAAGTCCAATAGAGAAAGACAAATATCACATAATATCATTTATATGCAGGATTTAAAAACAAATGATACAAATAAACTTATTTACAAAATATAAAGAGACTCAAAGACTTATGAAAGGAACTTATGGTTAGCAGGGAGAAAGACAAGGGGGAAGGATAAGTTGAGAGTTTGGGAATGACATGTACACACCACTATATTTAAAATAAATATCCAACACGGACCTACTGTGTAGCACAAAGAATGCTGTTCCCTATTTTGTTAATAATCTGAGAAAAGGATTTGAAAAAAAAAATGATAAATATGTGTATATTTATAATTGAATAACTTTGCTTTACATCTGAAACTAACACAGCATGGTTAATTAACTATGTTCCAGTAGAAAATAGTTTTTAATGAATAAATAGAGTTGTATTAGAGTTGTATAATTTGTGTAATTTAGCATTGTATTTTGTAAACATGATGGTGCATTGACTAGTCAAACTTTCTATGTTTATTTTTCAAACACTTTCAGAAATCCTAGAAAATTTGTATAGACTTAAGCTCTCCCAACAGTGTTTAATGTCTAAACTGTGAATAAGAATGAATTTATTTAGAACTAACTGATTAGGGTAGGATTTTGGTTAAAATTCCATTCTATAAATATACATACATTTCAAATATTTTACTCATCTCCTATTTGTTATGAAATTTTCTCTTTTTAAAAATTACACATGATTACCTATAATGCATAATGTTTAAGTTTTTCTTCTTACTCACACAACACATGAAGATGTTGACATTAGAGCTGATCAAAGAATAAGGCAGAGGCAATTACTCAGAGATGAGTGTGTGAGCTTATAATTTAGTAATTCAGTTATCTTGCAAATTGCATTATTAAATCTCTTTGCAAACTATCAGGTCTCTTTAAATATTTTTTCTTTTATTTGTGATTTTCTGAAATTTTAAGGTTATTCTACTAGGAAAAAAAAGAGAATCTGTTTTATTTTCAGCCACATCAAGCCCACCAAAAGAACAGATAAGTTACATTTGTACTCTTTTTATTAGTTTTTTAAAATATATATACACATTAAAAAAGTCTTCAATAGTATGTCAATTAAATATGCATAATGTATAAAATAATAGAATTAATAAGTGGTATAGAGCAGTATATAACCTTTTGCAAGATATAGATAAAATTGCAACAGTGCAATTAAAAAGCATATGGGGTAAAAATAAAACTTGGGCTGTGGCAATTGGTTTACCTACTCGAAGTTGAATAATATCAATACATCTGCATACCTATTGTATTTCTGAGTTGAACTTCAGTACACTGAATAAGAAGTTCTGATATGAGATATGGTTAAGGTTGGCTTTACCAATCTAATCTTGTATTTCTTTCAAGTAGTAATTTATTTTTAAGCTGCTATACTAGATTCACAAATAAAAACTGTACATCCCTATTTTTAATATGTATAGAATTAAATGAGGATCTTACTAAAATGTAGAATCTGATTCAGTGGATCTGGGGCCCAAGATTCTGCATGTCTAACAAGTTCATAGGTGATACTGCGGCTCCTACTGATGCTCCTACTGCTCTGGAATCCCAGTTTGTTCCCCAAGGAATTAAAGCATTTTACCAGTGTATTTTGAAGTTATAAAACTACTTTATATTAGAATTAACTAGTGATGAGTGTGAAATATGAATAAACACGAAAATATAAACCTGATAGCTTAAAAATTCCTATATCATTACAAAATTTTGTGAATTAATAAATGTCTGTAGTATATATACAATGTGTTTTCCTTCAAAAAAAAAAAAGAAAGAAAAAGAAATCTCCTAAGTTTTTACTAAGCTTTACTAAATTGATAAATTATCAGAGAATAGATATGATTGGGTACACTACTTTCACATGATTTCTCACTGTGATAGGTATTGATAAGCCATTTTTAAATGAATAGTCACAGAGGATTAATTTCTTAGAAATAAGAGGACTTTAGATACTGATATATTTGATCAAGAGGAAGTTGAATGATAGAGAAGCTTAACGATTTAACCTAATTATACAGCACAGCCAGCATTTCAATGTAGATTTCTTGACTAGTCAGATAATGTTCTTTTTTTTCTTTTCTTTTTTTCTTTTTTGTATGGCAGGACACAAGTAAAAACATGAGAAGCCCAGCCTGATACTGTCAACTAATTTCTCAAATAGCAATTCTTCCTCTGACCTAGAATAAACTAACAGGGACAACACATGAATCCATTAAAAAAGCTTCTCTGTATAAAAATATGTTGGGAAAGTCAGCTGAGAATACAAGATCAGTAGTGGAAGTACAGTTAAAGTAACATAATCACAAGAGTTGGCTGTGTGTGAATGTCCAGAATACAACTTTTTCCAAGGAAGAAAAGCAAAAACTCAAATTAGTGATTAAATTTGAGAGTGGAAATATCTTCTCTTGAGGAAAAGGATTTATCTTTTATGAAAATAACCATCTGCTAGAATTTTTGCTAAAAAAGCAATATTCTGAATATTTATTTAATTTTTGAGGTACACTAATGCTGAAAAGGAGAATCTTAATGGGTAATTAGTAATGTTGGTCAAGAGCTGACTAATTCAATTACTGAACACTCCAGAATAAAGTATCTTGATCTAGAAAGCTGAGGGTCAGTTATTAGAATATTTTAATCTGTTTTGTGGCAGAAAGCGAGGAGGAACTAAAGAGCCCCTTGATGAAACTGAAAGAGGAGAAAAAAAAGAGGAGAATAAAAGAATGTTGGCTTAAAACTCAACATTCAAAAAACTAGGATCATGGCGTCAGGTTCCATCACTTCATGGCAAATAGACGGGGAAAAAATAGAAACAGTGACAGACTTTATTTTCTTGGGCTCCAAAATCACTGCAGATGATGACTTCAGCCATGAAGTTAAAAGACTTGCTCCTTGGAAGAAAGGATATGACAAACCTAGACAACTTATTAAAAAGAAGGCATTACTTTGCCAACAAATATCCATACAGTCAAAGCTATGGCTTTTCCAGTAGTCATGTATGGATGTGAGAGTTGGACCCTAAAGAATGCAGAGTGCCAAGCTGATTCTTTTGAACTGTGGTGTTGGATAAGACTATTGAGAGTCCCCCCCTTGCACTGTGAGATCAAGCCAGTCAATCCTAAAGGAAATCAACTCTGAATATTCATTTGAAGGGCTGTTGCTGAAGCTGAAGCTCCAATTCTTTGGCCATCTCATGTGAAGAGCCAACTCACTGGAAAAGACCCTGATGCTGGGAAAGATTGAAGGCAGGAGGAGAAAGGGATGACAGAGGATGAGATGGTTGGATGACATCATCGACTCAATAGACATGAGTTTTAGCAAGCTCAAGAAGATGCTGAAACACAGGGAGGCCTGGTGTGCTGCAGTCCATGGGGTCACAAAGAGTTGAACACGACTGAGCGACTGAACAACAAATCTATTTTATATTCTTTTATCATAGGTTTACTTAACTTTCATATTTTCAAGCATAGAACCATCTTTTAAATTGTATAAGTGTATGATTGTAATATAAATTAATTTTCTGAGAAAGTATTTAAAAAAATAAAAAAAATAAATAAATAAAGCAAATTCCTAATCTAGAAATGAAAGGACACTGTGTGAGATATTTGAGGTGAGTGCAATATTATAACTATCAATCATTACATTTCTATATTGTTAATATTTAAATATAAATTTCAATATATATTTTACAATATTCAAATATATTAAAATATATGTGAAACAGATTGTTGACCTTCATAAGTCATGCTCATTGTCATAGTGTAATAATGTATGTGTGCTTGATTGTTTTATTTTAGACTTTAGCTTCTCAACCGAACTGAATTTTGGAAGCAATTTTAACATAAAAATTGTAAGAAAACATTATGAAAAATTAAGGTTAAAATCAGAGAATTGATTAGTAATCTCTTGGATAGATATAGCATGCCTGCCCCAGCTGGGACAGAGCAGGTATTTTAGTTATACACTGTTCCAATATTGCTTTTGGTGTACCCTGTCCAAGTATAAGACTTAAAAGTTCTACCATCAGTACATGATTGTAAAAAAAAAAAAAAAAAAAAAATCACGATCTCATTTCTAGCCTGTAACATAGAAAAAAAAAAAAAAAACATAAATCTTGTGCTTGAGATTGACTGCGACAGAAGCACAACTAATACAGGACTCTGACAGACTCAAGCATCATAGTGTAGATAGAACTTTATAGAGTTAGATGATTGCAACCAGGAGAGACAGCTCTTAGAAAAGAGCACGGGGAGGGGGGAAATTGGAGGTTATCTGTGAGGTCGTGTTTGTAGATTTATATAATGGTCAACTTTATTACATCAAATGGTCCTCTTTCATGTCTAAAAGTCATTATGGTCAGCTTAAACCTCTCCTTTTACATTGCCAAGTGAGTACAGGGGACCTGACCTCACAAACAAAACTGAAAATTTGAGGAATTCAATTGATATGTAAACATATTAGAAATGAAACAATCTGTGGAGCCTTGACTAGTATTAACTCACCAAATGAAACAAAAATTTATAATCAAGGTGCCAAATACACTCAAAGAGATATGAGCAGATATTGGAAACATAGAATAGGAACAAGAAGTGTAAGGAAAATCAAGTTGAAATACTGAGTACAAAAAATGCAATAAATGTAATAAAAACTGGCACATTGAAGATTTAAGGAGCATATTAGACACAAAGAGGTAAACAGTATTTAGAAACATCAGAATCCATCTAAGAAGAATTTTAGAAAAAGAAAAAAAAATTGAAAATATTTAAAGTCACAATGCCAGAATTTAACAGAATTAGGGGAAATGTAAGATTTTAGATTGAAAATTCTTGTCAAGTATGAGGCAAATTAGATAAGAAAAAGATACACTTTTTGTAAATAAGGAAGAATTTAAGAACATGAAATGCAAATAGTTTAAAAGTCTTACAGAGAGATAGTTTCCCTACAACTATACAAGAAAGGAGCTCATATCAAGACAATGACATTGAACAAAAGTAAATACATACACTAATAGCTTCTAATTGTTGACAAAAAAATCTTATTGTAATCTATGTCCATTTAATCTATTACACAAATGTGATGGGAAAAATGAGGAAGGAAACCTTTTTAAGTAACAGTGGCAATAGCAAAGCACTGATTTCATTTTTTTTTCCTCTTAGTAGAAGTACCCTAGCAACAATATAAGTGAATCACAGAAACTCTATGAGGTGTCTGAATTTAAGGTATAAAATAAAAATAAAATAAAATCATACATTTATAAATAAGGCCAAATAGCATATTCATAAGAATCCATAATTCAATTTTGAACAATACCAGTATAATCAATTATGGGTAGGAGCTGAGAAATACTGGAAGAGAGAATACTTGTTTCATTTTTGGAGATGATGCAAATGTTGATAAACTTAACAAAATAAATCATACATTACTAGCTGTATTAAATACACATGAGTGTTAAATTATTATGGATAAAGCAGAAATGTAAATATGCAGTGTATAATCACAAACCAGTTGAAAGATTATAATAACTTAAATGGATATTGGAGAAAGAGAAATAAATAAGAAGTATATGAGAAATAGAACCTGGAATAAAGTAAAATAAATATATAAGAAAAATTGCCTAGACATAAATAATAAAGCAGTGGATCTTAAGTTGGTTTGAGATACCCATGTGCACATAACTCATATTCATACCTAAACACAAACACACAGGGAGTTTTAGCAATATATTATCTATTAAAGTTTTTTAATGCATAAGAATTTTGGATGTAACAGGGAGGGAAATTGCACCAAGGGACTAGGACTTAAAGCAAAGAAATTAAACTCTATGTTTTATAAACACAATATTTTACTGCGTATCCTAAGGGATAATAATGGATTCATAGACTGATAAAAGAAATAGTTATATTAAGACAGTTACATAAACACACTATAACATATTTATGGTTATTCTTATGCATAACAAGTAATGCAAATCTTATCCACTATTGATGCAGCATAGAATAATTTGTATGGGTATAACTGGTTTGGAAATAAGGTCCTACATACATGATTTTGTTCCCCATCAAATAATGTAGTATCTGAGAAACTATTGTTGGAAGAAACAGAAATATCCAGAATCAGAGGAACTTTTGAGTAGCAATTCCTGTAATCCTGAATTCAGTTAGTTGATAAGAGAATACTGAAGTAAGTCAGAGATCATAGGATGAAACTTCAAAAGTAGAGAAAGAAATATTTATTATTAGCTCAGTAAATTAATTCACCAAATGTTTACTGAGTTCTTGTTATTTTTGTAAAGGAACCTGTGAAGTGTTAATGCAGGTAATATTATGCTTCATGCTATGGGGAAAATAGTAAATTGAGAGAGTGAAGGAAAGGCATCACAGTACAGTGAAAATTTTACTTGACTTAGATTTCAATTAGAGCAGAGGGAAAATAGGGCATTTTGAGAAATGAAAGCATATAAGAATGCAGAGCAAACATATAGAGATAAAAATTAGCTTTGTGTTAACCTCCTTTATTCACCTCTGAATAAATACATTAGTAGATAATTTAAATGCATATTCTTGAATATGAAAAATAAACACAGGCATATATCTAATATCTATCAGTTCAGTTCAGGTCAGTTTCTCAGTCCTGTCTGGCTCTTTGTGACCCCATGGACTGCAGTATGTGAGGCTTCCCTGTCCATCACCAACTCCAGAAAATTCCTCAAACTGGTATCCATTGAGCCAGTGAAGATTATGGCCTCTGGTCCCATGATTTCATGGCAAATAGATGGGGAAACAATGGAAGTAGTGACAGACTTTACTTGGAGGGGAATCAGTCCTGAGTGTTCATTGAAAGGACTGATGCTGAACCTCCAATACTTTGGCCACCTGATGTGAAGAACTGACTCATTGGAAAAGACCCTGATGCTGGGAAAGATTGAAGGCAGGAGGAGAAGGGGATTACAGAGGATGAGAGGGTTGGATAGCATCACCGACTCTATGGACATGAGTTTGAGCAAGCTCCGGGAGTTGGTGATGGACAGGGAAGCCTGGTGAGTTGCAGTCCATGGGGTCACAAAGAGTCAGAAATGACTGAGTGATTGAACTGAACTGAATAATCCTAAATTGGCCTTTAACTGTTCATGTGAAAGAAGATTCACACATCTATCACCTTAAATCAAAATTTAGAAATGATTAAACTTATTGAGGAAGGTATGTCAAAAGCTAAGCTGAAAGCTAGGTCTCTCATGCCAAATAGTCAAGTTGCAAAGGGAAAGTTTTTGAAGGAAATTAAAAATGCTACTTCAAAGAACATGCAAGTGAAAAGAAAGTAAAAGAGTCTTTTTGCTGATTTGGAGAAATTAAGAGTGGTCCAGATAGAAGATCAAACCTGCTGCAACATTCCTTTAAGCCAAAACCTAATCTAGACCAAGGCCTTAATTCTCTTCAATTTTATGAAGGGTGAGAGAAGTGAAGAGGCTGCAGAAGAAAAGTTTCAAGCTAGCAGAAATTGGTCCATGAAGCTTAGGGAAAGAACTTATCTTCATACTAACATAAAAGCACAAGGGGAAGCAGCAAGTACTGACCTAGAAGGTGCATCAAGTTATCCAGAACATCTAGCTAAGGTAATTAATAAAGGTGGCTTCACTATACAACAGATTTCAAGCCAGGCAAAACAGCATTTGGAAGAAGATGTCATCTGGGATGTTTATGGCTACAGAAGAGAAGTCAATGCCTGGCTTCAAAGTTTCAAAGGACAGACTGACTCTCTTCTTAGGGACTAATGCAGTTGATGACTTGAAGTTGAAGCCAGAGATCATTTACCAGTTTTAAAATCCTAGGGCACCTGAGAACTTTGCTAAATATGCTCTGCTTGTGTTCTATAGGTGAAACAACAAAGCCTGGATGATAACATTTTTGTTTACAACATGATATACTTAATATTTTAAGCCAATTGCTGAGATTTACTGCTCAGAAGAAAAGACTGTTCAAATATTGTTATACTAGTCATTAAGAATGCATGTGGTTACCTAATGGGCGTATAAATGAGATGAATGCTGTTTTCGTACTTACTAACACAACATCCATTCTGCAACCCAGGGATCAAGGAGTGATTTCATATTTTAATCTTACTATTAAAAAATATATTTCATAAGGCTATTGCAACTGCAAATAGGGATTCTTCTGATGGATCAGGGCAAAGTAAAGTGAAAACCTTCCGGAAAGAATTTGTCATTCTAGATGCCATCATGGACGTTTGCAGTTTGTGAAAAGAGATCAAAATACCAACATTAGAAAAGTTTGAAAAAGTTGATTCCAACTCTCATGGACAATGTTAAGGGATTCAAGGCCTCAGTGGGGGAAGTTGATTATAGGTGTGGTAGAAATGGGCTTCCCAGGTGGTGCTAGTAGTAAAGAACCTGCCTACCAATGCAGAAGATGCAAGAGATGTGGGTTTAATCCCTGGGTTGGGAAGATACCCTGGAGGGCAGCATGGCAACACATTTCAGTATTCTTGCCTGGAGAATCCCATGGACAGAGGAGTCTGGTAGGCTACAGTCCATAAGATTGCAGAGTCAGCTATGACTGAAGGGACTTTGCACACAGACATGTGGTGGAAATACCAAGAGAACAAGAGGTAGCAATGGAGCCTGAATATAGCTAAATTGCTACAATCTCATGATAAAACTTTCAAAGATGAGGAGTTTATTCTTATGGATAAGCAAAAAAAGTAGTTTCTTGAAATGGAATCTACTCCTGGCAAAGATGTTTTGAAGATCATTGGGATAAAATAATTTTGAATAGTATGTAAACTTTGTTAATAAAGCATAAGAAATTAAGAAATTGACACAATTTTGAGAGAAATTCTACCTTGGGTAAAGGTATTAAACAACATTGTATGCTACAGAGAAATCATTCTTCAAAGGCAGTGTGAATAGACAAAGTTCACTATTGTCTTATTTTAAGAAATTGCCACAGCAATTTCAGGAACCACCATTCTGATGAGTCAGCAGCTTTCAATAACAGGGTAAGACCCTTCACCAAAAAAAAGAAGATTGTGACTTGCTGAATGCTTGGATGATGTCTAGTACTTTTTAGCAATAAAGTATTTCAAGTTGAGGTATGTAAATTTTTTAAACATAATGCTATTGAAGCCTTAATATACTACAGTATAGTGGATACATAACTTTTATATACACCAAGAAACCAAAATATTCCTGTGATTCACTTTATTGTAATGTTTCTTTTATTATGATGTTCTGGAACCAAGCTTGGAGTATCTCTAAAATATGCCTGTGGGATTTCAAGGTGGCACTAATGGTAAAGAACCCACCTTCAATTCAGGAGACATAAGAGAGTCAGGTTCCATGCCTGGGTCACATCTCTAGAGAATCCCATGCACAGAGTCATAGGGTCACAAAGGGTCGACATGACTGAAGGGACTTCATGCACACATACATGCACATATATTACTCAACCATATACATACATATAACATGCCACTGAATTAAAAATCTAGTACAGTTTCATGTTACATTGCTAAAATGTAGGCTTTCAATATTTCTATTTACCACTTTAATAAAACATTTGATCACAGTTATTCCCAGATGTGTTCCTTCAAACAATATGATTCATGTCAATAGAATTATTGCCTTATTCATTTATTACTTTGCTCTATGTTTATCATATTCACACTTAAAAGTACTTTTCAAGGATTTTATATTTTACTATGGTATTGATCCCAAATAGAAGAAATGATTGGAACCCCGAACAGGGCAACAGGAAACATTACAAGGCAGAATACTCTTGTTTGTATTGCATGACTCTCATTCCTAGCAAATAATCAAACTTCTACTTGGCCACATAGTAAAAGCATAAATAAATTCACATATTAGAAGAATGGGGCTTATAGGCATACTGTATTACTGAGTGAGATCCATCCTCTACTTTTTGAAACAAATTTAGTCAAAGAATAAGCAATTCATTATAAATTTAAATGAACATTATTTTTAAATTATTTTGTTTTTTATTAGTGCAGTTTTTGTTTCCTTGTTTAATATTGCTAACATAGCTAAATATTTCCTTGAAATCACTTAATTAAAGTTAATTATATGGTGGTTTATTCTCTAAGTAAATATAGTCATAAATCACATTTTTCAGTAAGGGCATCCAAAAAAATAGACAACAGAAAAAATAATCTTATAAAAGCATCAAAAAATAAAAGCAATGCTTTTAAAATGTGAGTTACTTTCGTGATGCTTTTGAGTGTGAATAAAGGGCTTGAATGATGTTTCTATACATATACATATACATATATATATATGTATATATGTTTTTTTATTTATATATTTATATATGTGCTGTGCTTAGTTAGTCATATCTGTCTCTTTACAACCCCATGAGCTGTAGCCCACCGGAGTCCTCTGTCCATGGGGATTCTCCAGGCAAGAACACAGAAGTTGGTTGTCGTTCCTTCCTCAGGGGATCTTCCCAACCCAGGGATCGAACCCAGGTCTCCAGCACTGCAGGCATATTCTTAACCATCTGAGCCACAGACAGTTAAGACTGTATTATATATATATATATATATATGTTTGTGTGTGTGTGTGTGTGTGTGTGTGTGTGTGTGTGTGTGTGTAATATATGGCTATATATATACACACACGTTGGAGAAGGAAATGGCAACCCACTCCAGTATTCTTGCCTGGAGAATCCCAGGGACAGAAGCCTGGTGGGCTGCCGTCTATGGGGTCGCACAGAGTCGGACACGACTGAAGTGACTTAGCAGCAGTATGTATAAAACAGCCTTGTTTTAGAAATTTTCCACAGTACAGAAACCCGATAGTGATGTTGAAATAACATAATGCTGTAGGTGTTTGCCTCACTGTAGCTTAGATCACAGAATATTTCTCCAAAATATAAAAGTGAAGTTTATAGACCATGATTAATTTTTGCTGATTATTTACAGAGACCATATAAACTTAAGAATTTATATGTGGCTATTAATGGTTATTTACCCATGTTTAAAAGAGAAAATTCAGTTTTCTGATATTGATAAAGAGACAATACTACTTCCATGTCCCGGCTATTGTAAACAGTGCTACAATGAACATCAGGGTGCATGCAGCCTTTTGAATTCTGGTTTTCTCCAGCTATATGCCTACGAGTGGAATTTCTGTCTCATTCAGTAGCTCTATTTTTAATTTTTTAAGAAACCACCATACTGTTCTGCATAGGGGCTGAACTTATTTGCAAAGCAGAAATAGAGTCACCGATATAAAGAACAAATTTATGGTAACCAAAGGGAGAAATAGGGGAGTGGAGTGAATTGAGAGATTGTGATTGACATATTTACACTATTATGTATAAAGTAGATAACTAATGGGGATCTACTGGGTAACATAAGGAACCCTACGCAATGCTTTCTGGTGACTTAAATAGAAAGGAAATCTTATAAAGAGTGGATATGTGTATACATAAAACTGATTAACCTTGCTGCACAGCAGAAACTAACAACATTGTAAAGCAATTATACTCAATAAAAATTAACTGAAAATAATAATCAAAAAGAAAGTGAGTATAATATTAATATTAAGCCCTTCTGATTGACCCCACTATTTCTGTTTAGTACTTATTTGCAATCATAATCCTTAAATTTTATCTATTTTAGGTTACTTTAATTTATTGGAGAACAATTATGGTATGTTATTGAGGTCATGGTTTAAATGCCTAAATGAAACCTATGTGTAGTATGCAGTATTTCAATAACATATAACATATAAATGGCTTCTTATAAACTTGACAGATTAGAAATGATTAATTAAAATGATAACATGATTCAAGCATTTAAAGAAGATTTTTCTGCTGTGTTTGTGTCATTATAGATGAATATCTACAATATTATTTTCTGTGTTTTAATTGTTTATAATTAAATTTTTTGAAGATTTCTCAATACATGAAACAAAGATGCTCTCTGCAATTTGACCACTTTTCATAAGGAAGGTAGTCTCACAGGCCTTTAATTTCTGTCTAACTTTACATTTTGTAGTATTTCTGCTATTTTTTTTCACTTGTTTCATTTGTGACCATTTGTGATTTCACTTAAGAGTTTTAAGAGTTCACTTAAGAGTTTCACATTTTGTGGAAGATAGTCCAAGTGCACAATTTGTTTTCTATTAAATTACCTTTATGGTATCTTAATAGAAACACTAATAAACTATTATATAAACACATGTAATTTAGCATGTATACACTCCTGTGTCCCATCTGGTCTAAAAGGCTGTGCTTTTTCATTTTTTAAGTTGGAGTATGGTTGTTTTATAATGCTGTGTTACTTTCTACTGTACAATGAAGTGAATCAACTATATGTGTAAGTATATCCCCTCCCTCTTGTTTCACCCTTCCTCCAACCTCATCTCACCCATCTAGGTCACCACAGCGCAGAGAACTGAACTGATTTTCTGTCCTAAATACACACACAGACACAAAAATTCTGCTTACCTTTTATTAGTTCGAATCTGAAATGTTACATATATTTTCCTTTGAGCTAATTTTTCAATTATTTTCTTAAATACATTTTTCTTTGAGAAGTGAAAAAAAGGATGTAATGTTCTATGCAGAAATAATATCCAGAGTGTCTTCTATGGAGAGAAGGTGATTGAGAGACAAGCTTTCTAGGACTTCTGTTGATGGGTTCTAATGAGGTCTCAACACACTTCCTTCATTAGGTACCAAACAAAGTATGTTGATAGTTTATTATATAGTCTCACTTTTTACTGAAAAGAGCTCTTTTTCCTTGCAAATAAGCAAAGACATTAAGAAATGTAATTTTAAAAAAAAGTGTAATCCACTAACCTGTGCTATTTTTAAGTACAGTGGTGTTTTGACAGTTTATCCATTTTAATTGGATTGCAGTGCATTAGTGTTGCACAGCTTTTCCTTTGTTTTTCGATTTGTTTATTTGCTTTTTAATTGGAAAACCACAATCTACTACTTCATGTAATTTACCTTAAAAAAAAAAAATCAACAACTTGTGTTCCTCAAGAAAACTAGGACCTAGAGGAATTTACAGGTAGTAAATTCTACTAATTGGGAGAGGGGTTATATATGAGGTCCCACTGCTTGGAAGCTAAAAGAACAAGGTCTAGATCCAGGTTACTAGGGTGTGAATTCCGATCTATTCTCACTAAGGTTGTTAGGCCAAACAATCTAATTAACCACTCTTTTGCTTAGTTTTCTTATCTATAAAAATGAACTTAAGTTACATGGATTATTTAACAGAAGAATGCCTGGGTGCTTGCTTTGGCAGCACATATACTAAAATTGGAACAATACAGAGAAGATTAGCTTGGCCCCTGCACAAAGATGACACACAAATTCGTGAAGCATTCCATATTTTTAGACCTAATTGATATCTATAGGACATTTCACCCCAAAACAGTCAATTTCACCTCTTTCTCAAGTGCACATGGAACCTTTTCCAGAATAGATCACATCCTGGGTCATAAATCTAGCCTTGGTAAATTAAAAAAAAATAATAATAATGAAATCATTCCAGTCATCTTATCTGATCACAGTGCAGTAAGATTAGATCTCAATTACAGGGGAGGAAAAGCTATTAAAAATTCAAACATATGGAGGCTAAACAGCATGCTTCTGAATAACCAACAAATCATAGAAGAAATCAAAATATGCATAGAAATGAGTGAAAATGAAAACACAACAACCCAAAACCTATGGGACACTGTAAAAACAGTGCAATGGGGAAGGTTCATGGCATTACAGGCTTATCCCAAGAAACAAGAAAAAAGTCAAATAAATAACCTAACTCTACACCTAAAGCAACTAGAGAAGGAAGAAATGAAGAACCCCAGGGTTAGTAGAAGGAAAGCAATCTTAAAAATTAGGGCAGAAATAAAGGCAAATAAAGAAAAGAGACCATAGCAAAAATCAACAAATCTAAAAGCTGGTTTTTTGAAAAGACAAACAAAATTAGCAAACTGTTAGCAAGACTCAAAAAGAAAAAAGGGAGAAGAACCAAATCAACAACATTAGAAATGAAAATGGAGAGATCACAACAGATAACATTGAAATACAAAGGATCATAAGAGACTACTACCAGCAGCTCTATGCCAATAAAATGGACAACTTGGAAGAAATGGACAAATTCTTAGAAAAGTATAACTTTCTAAAACTGAACCGGGAGGAAATAGAAGATCTTAACAGACCCATCACAAGCATGGAAATCAAAACTGTAATCAGAAATCTTCCAGCAAGCAAAAGCCCAGGACCAGGTGGCTTCACAGCTGAATTCTACCAAAAATTTAGAGAAGAGCTAACACCTATCTTACTCAAACTCTTCCAGAAAATTGCAGAAGGCAAACTTCCAAACTCATTCTATGAGGCCACCATTACCCTAATTCCAAAACCAGACAAAGATGCCACAAAAAAAGAAAACTACAGGCCAATATCACTGATGAACATAGGTGCAAAAATCCTTAACAAAATTCTAGCAAACAGAATCCAACAACATATTAAAAAAAATCATACACCATGACCAAGCGGGCTTTATCCCAGGAATGCAAGGATTCTTTAATATCCTCAAATCAATCAATGAAATACACCACAATAGCAAATTGAAAAATAAAAACCATATGATTATCTCAATAGATGCAGAAAAAGCATTTGACAAAACTTAATATCCATTTATGATAAAAACTCTCCAGAAAGCAGGCATAGAAGGAACATACCTCAACATAATAAAAGCTATATATGACAAACCCACAGCAAACATTATCCTCAATGGTGAAAAACTGAAAACATTTCCCTTGAAATCAGGAACAAGACAAGGGTGCCCACTCTCACCACTACTATTCAACAGAATTTTGGAAGTGTTGGCCACAGCAATCAGAGCAGAAAAAGAAGTAAAAGGAATCCAGATAGGAAAAGAAGTGAAACTCTCACTGTTTGCAGATGACATGTTCCTCTACATAGAAAACCCTAAAGACTTTACCAGAAAATTACTAGAGCTAATCAATGAATATAGTAAAGTTGCAGGATATAAAATTAACACACAGAAATCCCTTGCATTCCTATATATTAACAATGAGAACACAGAAAGAGAAATTAAGGAAACAATACCATTCACCAATGCAACAAAAAGAATAAAATACTTAGGAGTATGTCTACCTAAAGAAACAAAAGACCTATACATAGAAAACTATAAAACACTGATGAAAAAAGTCAAAGAGGACAAAAATAGATGGAGAAATATACCGTGTTCATGGATTGGAAGAATCAATGTTGTGAAAATGACAATACTACTCAACGCAATCTATAGATTCAATGCAATCCCTATCAAGCTACCAATGGTATTTTTCACAGAACTAGAACAAATAATTTCACAATTTGTATGGAAATACAAAAAGCCTCGAGGAGCCAAAACAATCTTGAGAAAGAGGAATGGAACTGGAGGAATCAACCTGCCTGACTTCAGACTCTTCTACAAAGCCACAGTCATCAAGACAGTATGGTACTGGCACAAAGACAGAAATATAGATCAATGGAACAGAATAGAAAGCCCAGAGAAAAATCCACATACCTATGGACACTTTATCTTTAACAAAGGAGGCAAGGACTATACAATGGAAAGAAGACAACCTCTTTAACAAGTGGTGCTGGGAAAACTGGTCAACTACTTGTAAAAGAATGAGATTAGAAAACTTTCTAACACCATACACAAAAATAAACTCAAAATGGATTAAAGATCTAAATGTAAGACCAGAAACTATAAAACTCCTAGAGGAGAACATAGGCAAAACACCTTCCAACATGAATCACAGCAGGATCCTCTATGACCCACCTCCCAGAATATTGGAAATAAAAGCAAAAATAAACAAATGGGACCTAATGAAACTTAAAAGCTTTTACACAACAAAGGAAACTATAAGCAAGGTGAAAAGACAGCATTCAGAATGGGAGAAAATAATAGCAAATGAAGAAACATATAAAGGGTTAATCTCAAAAATATACAAGCAACTCCTGAAGCTCAATTCCTGAAAAATAAATAATCCAATCAAAAAATGGGCCAAAAATCTAAACAGACATTTCTCCAAAGAAGATATACAGATGGCTAACAGACACATGAAAATATGCTCAACATCACTCATTATCAGAGAAATGCAAAACAAAACCTCAGTAGGTACCATTACACCCCTGTCAAAATGGCTGCTATCCAAAAGTCTACAAGCAATAAATGCTGGAGCGGGTGTGGAGAAAAGGGAACCCTCTTACACTGTTTGTGGGAATGCAAACTAGTACAGCCACTATGGAGAACAGTGTGGAGATTCCTTAAAAAAGTGGAAATAGAACTGCCATATGACCCAGCAATCCCACTCCTGGGCATACACACTGAGGAAACCAGACCTGAAAGCGACACATGCACCCCAATGTTCATCACAGCACTGTTTATAATAGCCAGGACACAGAAGCAACCTAGATGCCCATCAGCAGATGAATGGATACAGAAGCTGTGGTATATATACGCAATGGAATATTACTCAGCCATTAAAAAGAATTCATTTGAATCAGTTCTAATGAGGTGGATGAAACTGGAGCCCATTATACAGAGTGAAGTAAGCCAGAAAGAAAAACACCAACACAGTATACTAATGCATATATATGGAATTTAGAAAGATAGTAATGATAACCCTATATGTAAGACAGTAAAAGAGACACAGATATATATAACAGACTTTTGGACTCTATGGGAGAAGGTGAGGGTGGGATGATCTGAGAGAACAGCATCGAAATATGTATATTATCAAGTGGGAAACAGATCGCCAGTCCAGGTGGGATGCATGAGACAAGTGCTCGGGGCTCGTGCACTGGGAAGACCCAGAGGGATCGGATGGGGAGGGAGTGGTAGGGGGGTTCAGGATGGGGAACACATGTAAATCCATGGCTGATTCATGTCAATGTATGGCAAAAACCATACATTAGCCTCCAACTAATAAAAATAATTGGGAGGGTGGAAGAATGCCTGGAATATACTAACAGTCTAAGTGCCTAGATCAATAGATATGATTAAACAAGTTGGCCTTTGTGAAGAGACTGTGTATAGCTAGGTATAGAAAAAGGAGAGCTCCATTCTTTTAAGAAAGAAAAGGATTCAAAATTAATGACATTTGAAAAGAGACATGGAATAATGCCAAAGATAATTTTTTATTTTCTCAGATTTCATAAAATAAATATTTATAAGAAAGATTATATGGGGATACTTAATTATTAATAATTATGGGGGGAAAGTAGAATAAGCACAAAACTGATTATGTATTTTATTTTCTATTTGTGCTTGGCTGGCTCTATACTTTTACTTGAAATGAGTTACAGAATTCAGGTAGTAAAAATTTGAATAAACAAGAGTTACTAGAAGATAAATGAACTATGGGGAAAGCAGGTAATACTAAAGGTTTTGTTCTTTTCCACCTCATATTCAATCTACTACAATTCATGTCATCTACAGCTTCAAAAACATACCAGGTATATAAGTTATCCCCACCTCCACTTCCAATTTCTTCTGCTGGTTTATTACTAGGACTTATAAACTTGTCTCTATAATATTACATTGCCCATTTTTTAGTTATTTTTCCCCCAGAGTAATAGAAGAAATTATAAAACCTAATAATTCCCATGTCACTCCTCCGATCTAGTCTCTGCACTGGTTTCCTCTCTCACCTAGAACAAAATGTGCTGAAATGGGCTGAAAGTTCACCATGGTAACTCAGCTACTAGCTCTCACCTCATTTCCTGCTCTAATCCTCTTTGCTCACTCTGCAGCAATTACATTGGCCTCTTTGTTTTTCTCAAACTCATGGAGCAAACACATTTGGGATATTTGCAATTCCCTTACTTAGATTCTATATAGATTCTATTTTTTTTTTTTGCCTCCTTATTAAGAAAAAATTCCTGTCTTATCTAAAATATCAGCTTTTTCTAATTATCCTTGCATCTTATCTGATTCCTTTACAATCTTACTCTTTATATCAAATAGTATTTATTTGTACACTGCCAGTTGCTCCTCACAACTTTTAAAAATTCCAAGAGTTATGCTTCTGTCTATTTTGTTTGTTTTTGTTTTAAGAGATTCTCTGCTTCCTTGGATATCTGGGGAGCAAAATCACAAATAACAAACTTGTGAATAGTTTAAGACTGCATTTTCACAGAACTACTAATCCTAACTAGCAACCAAAATGTTTCTACATATTTCAATGTGTAAAACTATTTGATTATTTTAATTTATATTCCTAAGCTTATGGAAATCTATGGAGTTTGCTAGGCTTAAACTGAAGTACAAACATGTTAATTAAACATATATGGCCATTTTCTTTTTATTGAACACTTTCTTGGGCTGCATTTTATGGTAAATATCATGCAGTGTCAACTTAAAGCAATTTAAAAAATAAGAGATAAGCCAGAGTTTATTCAAGAGTATGTATGCATGGATGTAAATTATGTGTGTTTATTGTACTTATATTTATTTTAATATGTATTATCACTTTATATAGGATGCATTCACATAGTTTATTATATATACTTATATATGTGAATCATAATTAGTTTATATATAGAAAGGGCAATTAATCAAATGGAAAACTCTAAAAAAGGAATTTATATTTTAGTAAAAATATTTAGCCATGTAAATACAATTTCTAGTTCTATATTTTCTTTACTGCTAAAGAATTAGTCTAGCAAGATAAGATGTGGATATCAGTGAAACAATAAAAATAGCTGTAATGGTTACTTTTACCACCTTACACTATAAAGTCTTGCTAAAATGATCATCCAACTGAAAAGAAAATTATGATTTCTAATGTATTTCTCTAGAAAAGAAATCTGCAATTTATATATCCATTTACACAGTTATTATAAATGAAGTTTTGAGGGATATAAAAATCCCTACATGATTGTCATTATTATAATTTCCATAAACATCTACATAGAACTTGGTTTGATTTATTAGAAGGGAAGTTTGCTTCTTTTTATGAACTGTGGCATCTAATTTTTATATTTGAAGCAGTATTTTCTGATTTCTGTTGGCGTTAATAATATTGACTCTATGAAAATCACTGTTCCTTCCCGACTGGGCACTACCCTTGGGAGGATAGGTCATGGCTATCTAACAGCAGCATCCACAGCTGTTTGTGCTGACACAGATTTGAGTGTTATTTCCTTGACAGAGGTCACAGAGAAGCAGTAGAAGATAATTTTATGAGGCATCTGCTATATTTGTGGTTATCTTCATTCTTCAAGATTGACCTACAAACTTTAGTGTCTGCAAGAAAATAACATTAAATCAAGACCCAGGGACTTATAAATGGAAGGCTGTAAGAAATGAACTTTGATATGAATGGAATGTTATTTTCAGTTGAAAAATCAACATAGTTAAAGCCAATAAAATGTTGGTTTTGAAGGAGGCTTAGAGGTCAAAATAAGTGTATTCAACTTGAAAAAATACCAAATATAAAAATCCAGCTACAGTATACTATATTTAAGTATATAACAGTCAAGGCTGAGGTTATCTACAGATTTTAGCTAAAATAACTTCCTTAAAATATTGATTTTTTTAATAGAGCAACCAAAACATAAACTCAATGAACAATTTTAGCTAATTTTAAGTATCATTATCAATGTCTGGTTTAATTAAAATTTATTCACAAAAATAATTTGCTATAAATTAAATTCTGAAAGAACCAGCTCTTTATTGGCTCTTTGTTTCTGTTCTGAAAGCTTGTCCTCAGGGCCTAATGCACATCATCAAAAAATGCCAGAAGATTATTAGCTTGGAACCCAGAACTATGATCCAATGTTGCCTTGTTGCTTCTCTGTGTGTCATTGAAAAAATTATTTAAGTATTTTGAACCTAATTCTTCATCTGTAAAATGAATATTGAAATACCACAAGATAATTCTGTGAAGACTAAAAAATTAAATTGTTCACAAAATTATTCAAAAAGGGTATTAGATAATTATTAATTCATGAAACAAATACTGTATAGGTTCTTCATAAGCTTAATTTTTTTAAAAAATGATATCTAAGACAATTCTAAAGAGGAATTCAAGAAATCTATTTTATCTATGAGCAAATAGCATATTTTACTGACATTTAATTTTTTAATTAATTAGTCTTTTCTTTTTTGGAGAAAATAGTTTTTATTTGCCTAATACATGCCAAGTTCAAATTCCCAAATGCAGATATGATGACATATAGGAACAGAGCTTGAAAGGTAGAATTTAGTCTGCTTATAAATTACGTCAAACACAGAGAAAGAACATGTAAAGTAAAAGTGACCTGAAAAATGAACCCTAAATTTGGGAAAACATGGATTGTTCAGTTTTGCTCAGTAAGGGACTGCAAGAGAAAGAAATATACCTAAATTATATATATATTTTGTGTGGGAAACTTGAACTTTAAACCATATCTGATTAGTAAACTTTGAGGTTTTAAAATATACAGTTCCCCAGGTTTTCAAAAACTATTAGCCAGGTTTATTTTTGAAGGCCTGAGAATCAGAAGAACTGATGTCTGAGGGCAGGAGAAAATGGGTGTTCCAGTTCAAACAAAGAGTGGTGAAGGCAATCTTTTTTACTCAGTCTACCAAATTAAATTGCTAAGTGCTACAAATTCTCTTCTGGAAACACCCTTATAGATATAAGTAGAAAGAGTTTTCTATCACCTATCTGGACATTTCTTAGGCTAGTCACATTGACACATAAAATTAACTATCACATTATCTGCTCAAATCACTTTAACTGATTCTGATTTAACTTCAAATTTAAAAAATTATTTTTCCATAATTTAATGCTATGATGACATTCATAAAACAGACTCCCTAAAATACTACTTTCTTTATGTAGCCTCTTGTGTGTAATTCCTGATACTAACTGAAATTAAATCAAAATATCTCAAAGTGACCAGATACCTTAACACTTTGATTCTTTATAGATAGAGTTCCCCAGAAAGCAAACTCTGAAATAGATTAGAGGTTGAAGAATTCATTAGATGTTGCTCTTGAGATCAACCCATGGAAATAAATAGAAAAGGAATGAATTATTCACAGAAAAAAGTTGTAACATGATATAGTTTCAGTGCAAGAGAGAGCATAACCCTTGAGGAGCTCTGAAGTGAGTATTCTACAGTTGAAAATTCTCCAAGTTAGGCTTCAACAGAACGTGAATTGAGAATTTCCAGATGTTCATGCTGGATTTAGAAAAGGCAGAGGAATCAGAGATCAAATTGCCAACATCCATTGGGTCATAGAAAAAGCAAGAGAGTTCCAGAAAAACATCTGCCTCTGCTTTATTGACTATGTCAAAGCCTTTGACTGTGTGGATCACAACAAACTGTGAAAGTTCTTAAGGAGATCGAAATACCAGTCCACCTTACCTGCCTCCTGAGAAATCTGTATGCAAGTCAAGAAGTAAGAGTTAGAACTGGACGTGGAATAATGGACTGGTTCCAAATTGGGAAAGGAGTGCACCAGAGCTGTATATTGTCACCCTGCTCATTTAACTTATATGCAAAGTATATCATGCAAAATGCTGGGCTGGATGAAGCACAAGCTGGAATCAAGATATCAATAACTTCAGATATGCAGATGACACCACCCTTATGGCAGAAAGCAAAGAGGAACTGAAGAGCCTCTTGATGAAAGTGAAAGAGGAGAGTAAAAGAACTGGTTTAAAACTCAACATTCAAAAAATGATTATGGCATCTGGTCCCATTACTTCATGGCAAATAGATGGGGAAGCAATAGAAACAGTGAGACTTTGTTTTTTCAGTCTCCAAAATCACTGCAGATGGTGGCTGCAAGCCATGAAATTAAAAGACACTTGCTCCTTGGAAAAGGTTTGACAAACCCAGCCAACATATTAAAAAGCAGAGACATCACTTTGCTGACATAAGTCTGTCTAGTCAAAGCTATGCTTTCTTCCAGTAGTCATGTATGGATGTGAGAGTTGAAACATAAAGAAAGTTGAACGCCAAAGAATTGGTGCTGTTGAACTTTAGTGTTGGAGAAGACTCTTGAGAGTCCCTTGGACTGAAAGCAGATCCAACCAGTCCATCCTAAAGGAAATCAGTCCTGGGTATTCATTGGAAGGACTGATGCTGAAGCTGAAGCTCCGATACTTTGGCCACCCAATGCAAAGAAGTGACTCATTGGAAAAGACCCTGATGCTGGGAAAGATTGAAGGCAGGAGGAAAGGGGGATGACAGAGGTTGAGGTGGCTGAACGGCATCAACAACTCAATGGACATGAGTTTGAGTGGGCTCCAGGAGTTGGTGGTGGACAGGGAGGCCTGGCGTGCTGCCATCCATGGGGTCACAAAGACAGGACTGAGTGACTAAACCTAGGTGAATATGTCCCTTCAGAGTTTGTCAAACTACCGCAAGGTGGCTATGATTTATACCCACGTGTGGGACAGTCTTACCTGGGAATGAGTTCTATCATCACCAAATTCTGTAAGAGAGTTGAGAACAAAGGACTACCTGTCTGCAGCTCTTCAAGTAGGTAGAAAGACTAATTCTTTCACTTCTGAAAAAGGGAGTAGTGGCACACATTATCCTTTACAACTGCCTTTGAACACGTAAATCTTTTTTTGGCTTGCACCTAAGATACTTGCTTCTCTTTATTTCATATTGTAAAGGACTAGAGTGAAGTCATCAATATTTTCAGATATTGACATATTCTTTATATATGTTCCAAGTCAATATATACTTTATTCTATAAATTTGTAAATGTATATAGCACTTTTACCATCACTTTCCTCTCTTAATGAATTTCCTCTATTTGCAGTTTTTTTAAATGTTCTAAGATTTTCATAAAGCTTATTCACAGAAGTATGTCTAATCTACCAAGTGGCCAGTAATATTCTCAAAAAAAAAGAAAAAAAGAGCAATTGTTATTTCCATTGCTTTCCTAAAACAGTATTTGGAAATATGTATAATTTTGTAGGAGTGTGTGTAGATAAACAGAAGCATAAATGCAACATTTTTTTTTTGCGTTCTTAATTAAATAGAACTGCCACATGATTAAAGCTAATAGTTTAGTTTCTTTGCAAAGACTTCAGACACCACAATTTAATATGAATGCCTTAAAAAAATGTACAAATAGTCTAAGAGGTAGAATTGTGATCTGACTCATTTCTCTATCTATAACTCCATATTATCACACTTTTCTCCTCTGAAGTATCAGAGCAAGAAAAGAACATGTGAATAATATCATGAACTGTTAAAGTTTTTAATAAAACGTCAGCACAATTCAGTCCCCAACAAACTCAGAGAAACAAACTGGGTTGCCTTCTTTCCCAAGATCAAGTGCAGTCATTTGAATACACTATATATATATATGTATGTATATATATTTCCATGATATCTAGATCTATTAGTTTGAAGACAAACTATTTAAATATATTAAAATTCTGTCTTTTCAAGGAATTTATTACACTTTAATTAACAGAATTTATCTCCTTCATTCTCTTTTAGATAAGTTATAAAATTGAATTTAGAATCATAGTCACTCAAGACATAATAAATTAATTACAGTGTTTTTTCATTATTAATTATTTCCTTCAACACAATAAAATATCATGTCATTGTTAAAATTATAAGAATGAAATAAATCAGCTAATTGTATGAAGTTTATTATTTTATGTTGTGATCAAGTATGTATATATATATATATATATTATCTTGGATTTTACAACACAAAATTATTAACATACCACATGTATGTTTGTGATGAATAATTTTCATCTTTCATCAGTTGCACGCTTTAACCTTTTATTTAATAACAACATATACTACACTTATGGGGTTTTATTTTAGTCTGAAGCACATTAACAAATATCATATTAATGCATATATCTAATAAAAGACCATGGATTATGTGTTTATGTCAAAACTCTACCAATTGTACTGTCTTTGTATTAAACAACTTATTAATACTTTTTGAAATGTTATAAGTAGATATGATGCAGTTAGAGTAGCTATTCTTACCATATTGTTATTTACAAGATAAGAATCATGAAAGAAAGGGTGAATAGTTCAAAGGATAAGAATTTGTTTTTTTATGAATTACTAACTTTTTTCAACTTAACTTTATATTTTTCTATCAAATTGAATATATATCACATGAAACAGTATTGAATACCAAGAGCGTAATCAGAAATTCCCATATAAAGTGCCCATCAAGTTCAAAATCTCTTCTTAGGCCAGAATTCTTTTTCATCCTACTAGGCAGGCCAAAGGTGGATGAGAGATGTATGAGGTGCTTACCTAAGAGACAAATAAATATGTAATAAAACATGAATTATAAGTTTTATAATACTGTATTTTAAAACAGCTTTTTAACCTAGGATAAATCTGTCTTGCATGTGTGTGTGCTCAGTTACTTCAGTCCTGACTGACTCTTTGGAACCCTACAAACTGTAGCCTGCCAGGCTCCTCTGTCTGTGGGGATTCTGCAGGCAAGAATACTGGAGTGGGTTGCCATTCCTTCCTTCAGGGGATCTTCCTTTCCCAGGGAAAGAAACCATGCCTCTTATGTCTTCTGCATTGGCAGGCAAGTTCTTTACTACTAACACCACCTGGGAAGTCCAAATCTGTCTTCAGTTCAGTTCAGTCACTCAGTCATGTCCAACTCTTTGTGACCTCATGGATGGCAGCATGCCAGGATTCCCTGTCCATCATCAATCACAGAGTTTGCTCACACTCATGTCCATTGAGTTGGTGATGCCATTCAACCATCTCAACCTCTGTCATCTCCCTCTCCTCCTGCCTTCAATCTTTTCCAGCATCATAGTCTTTTCTAATGAGTCAGTTCTTCACTCAGGTGGCCAAAGCATTGGAACTTCAGCTTCAGCATCAGTCCTTCAAATGAATATTCAGGATTGATCTCCTTGGATTGATTTCTTTGCAGTCCAAGAGACTCTCAAGACTCTTCCCCAATACCACAGTTCAAAAGCATCAATTTCTTGGCACTCAGCTTTCCTTATGGTCCAATTTTCACATCCATATTTGACTACTGGAAAAACCATATCTGTTTTCAAGAAATTTAATTGCAAACAATAGGAATATGACTAAATTAACATAACAAGAATGTGTTTCATAAAATTTCATGAACCACAAAGAAGTAAAATCATGCCAATATAGTCAGAAAACATGTGACTTTGGGTTGCTCTCAGATTACTAAAAACACGATAGTTCTTTCTAATATTCTACTCTCAAAGCAACTCACCATATCCATTTATCTCATGACACAAAATCCAGAGAAAGTTAATGTTTTTGACTTTTTATCAATCAATAAATAGTCTTCTTTGGAGTTAACAGTTTTCTCTTATACAAGTACCTGTTGATAAAGACCAATAAAGGAGGTGATTTAACTTCCCAGTGGCACTAGTGGTAAAGAACCCACATGCCAGGAAATATAAGAGATGCAGATTCTATCCCTGGGTTGGGAATGTCCTCTGGAGGGGAAATGGCAAGTCACTCCAGTATTCTTGTCTGGAGAATTCCATGGACAGAGGAACCTGGCTGTCTAGAGTTCATAGGGTGGCAAAGAGTAGGACACGACCAAAGTGACTTAGCACAACATGCAAAGGAGGTGATTAGGAAGCTCCTTCAGTTTCATTGAATGTCTGTACAATCCAATAAATGAGTGCTTCTTTACAGAGTTTCAGTTTGGTCTGCATCTCAATAATTCTTATTTCATTTAACTTTTTCAATATATTGACCTAGTATTTTTCTCTCTGATAGCTCAGCTATTCAGTTGGTATAAGGGTAAGGGAATAATAAAGATTGGAGTCACGGAAACTGAAGCAAAGGTGACAAAAAAACATAGTATATGAATTGTTTTAAAAGAAAAGCAGCCATGTCAATGGATAAAGCTGGTATGAAGTGCGTGAATAGCCGATATTAATGCAGAGTACCATGCTGTTGTTTGACAAGTGAAGTAACTTGTAATTAGTACCTATTTTGTGATAGGTACTGACAGCTTACCATGAACGATGTCAGATTTGTGATCTCTGAAGAAGACTTAACTTTGGGACCAGGGACCAGGCATGATCACTCAAAAACTTTTGTCTAGCAGAGTTTTATTAAAGTGAAAAAGGGGCAGAGAAAGCTTCTGACATAGACATCAGAGGTGGGACAGATAGTGCCTCCCCCCCCCCCCCGCCCTGCTAGTGTTGCCAAGGGAGTTATATACTTTTTAAATTGGGTATTGCAGTAAATCAAAAGAATGTCTCAAGGTTGTAAAGATCTTATGAAACCCACTCCCACAATTTACATTTTAAGAAGACAGGATTAGTCAGAAGATTTTCAAGGAGAAACTGTCCTCAAGCAGGATACATTGTTATATAATCAGTACAGAGTTTAAACTCAGTCATTTGTTGTGTAACCATCAGTTCCTTTCATCATCAACTTAAAGCAAAAAAAAAAAAAAGTTTTATGTGATTAAAACTAAGGAATGTAAAGAAGAAAAAAAAAAAAAAAAAGACGCTTGCCCTTTCCTCCTCCTTGAGAATTCCAGGCACTTATCTCCTCCTTGAGAGCCCCAGACTCCTTTCTCCTCCTCAGAGACACCACACTTCTTATCAACCTGCCCAGGAATTGACACTTTCAGTACTATTTAAAGTCATTAGCACATTCTTCTCTCTCTTGTGACTAACATGTTAAGGACTATGTCATTTAAAATGAACATTTATGAAACAAAGAGTGATTAATTAACATGTTTAAATTCACACAGCTTTTACAGGGTGAAAATATGACTCAAACTTAAATGCCTAAGTTTAAATGTTATATCTTTTTCAATGATTCATACAATGAACATTAGATGAAAGAACATACTTCAAAAAAATAATAAACAGACATCTGCAGAAGTACATATGTGAAATTCAGAAATGGCTAGCAATAAGTAAAAATTTAGAACCTTGAGAAACATTCATCAGATAATTCAAAGGATAGGTAGGAAATCAAGAAACAATTTCATCTCTTTTATTGAAATTCAACTGAATTTTATTTAACTGAATTCCTATACAAATTCCTAAAAATAACTCACTTGTTCTCTTTAAGAAATACTTGGGTGATAATTCAATATCAGCACTTCATTGAAAACGATGACTTTTTTGTTTTGTTTTGTTTGTTTTGCTATCCATCTCTTCCTGTGAATATATGTCTATATATTTGACATTTTATGTTTATTTATTTTTTGCACATAGTTCTTTTTTATTAAGATTTTTAAAAAATTTCTCATTTTAGCTTTCCTGGTTCAGAGAATTGGCATCACACATGTTCACTCAATTCTTGTCTCTTTGTTGTCTTTCACTCCCTCTTTAGGTAAATTGCACATTCAGCAGTAAACAGAGGAGAAATTATGATACCAATGAAATTATGATATCAATGAAAGCTCTTCCTAATGACATGATTTGCTCACAGTCTTTTTAGTCTGTGAATAATAATGACAGCTAATTTAAGCTTAATGCACAGGCAATTTCTTTGAATATCCACAATAGCTTTAGAAAGTCAATGATATCAAGTTTGAGGTAAATATATTTGTAACAATTTAGGAAAATTTAATTCAATGAGTAAGCATAAGGGGAAAAAAATCTTTGGAAAGAAGTTACAGGACCACATGTAAAAATTTAGTTTAAAATGTGAATATCTCAATATTTATATATAAACATAAATCTAGTGTCTAAACATATTAAATAAAGTTATATCCATTTAGCATGGATTAAATTTTATATAAAACATGTATTTTAAATAATTTCTCTATATTCTATTATTGGAATATAGTTGATGTTTGCAGTTAAAAAAGATGCATTTTGTATTTGATGGCATTTTACATTACTGACATTCTGAATAGGCAAACTATTACAGCTTTTCTTATTTTTATTTTCCTACCTTCTTGATAATTTACCCTAACAGATTAATTTCTTATTCCATAGGAGTATAAAAATACCATATCTGTTGGTTTTGTCATATTTTTGCCTACTCCACTCTTGGTTTGAATAGAAAATGGACTATATTTACAATGAAGACTTTCTAATCAATGGGAAATGTTCTTTTATTTTAAGGGTTTGTTCTTCCTTGGTGACTCAGATAGCAAAGAATTTGCCTGAAATGCAGGAGACCTGGGTTTGAACCCTGGGTCAGGAAGATCATCTAAAGAAGGGTATAGCTACACACTCCAGTATTCTTGCCTAGATAATTACATGGACAGAGAAGCTGATGGGCCCCAGTCCATGGGATCACAAAAGGTCAGACATGACTGAGTGACTGACACTTAACACTTCAGACAATTGAATACCAGTCACAATTGCTCTGATATCTTGGGGGTCACTGCATTAATAGAGAAAAATAAGTCAGAAATACAAGAGCCTTAATAATAATCATAAAAATATGGCAGTAAGTGATTCAATATCCGAAGGTAGTAGAAAACTTAGGTAACGATTTATTAAGATGAATTATTTTCATTATACACTACCTCACAGTCTCCATTTCTAGTTCAGTCTCTGTCATAACTGTAAAAGTCCCCATATCATTCCTCAGCATGGGGCCTGCCATATGATCCTTCTTCACCAAATATAAATTTAGTGACTAATAAGTATCAAGTAGGGCTTCTCTGGTGGCTCAGAGGTAAAGAATCTTCCTGCCGAAGCAGGAGGCCTGGGTTTGATCTCTGGGTCAGGAAGATCCCCCGGAGAAGGAAATGCAACCCACTTCAGTATTATTACCTGGGAAATCCTATGGGCAGAGGAGCCTGATGGGCTACAGTCCACAGGGTCACAAAAGAATCAAACACAACTTAATGACTAAACAATAGAAACAAAGAGTACATTAATCCTGTGTAGATATGACATACATAATCTCATAGAAAATATCAGACAAGAGCACTCAGAGACTACAGTAAAGTGAGAAAATAGCACAATTATTACATAATTCACAAAACAGCAAACATCCTCATTTCTCAGCTATACTGCTACTGCTGCTAAGTCACTTCAGTGGTGTCCGGCCATGTGCGACCCCATCCCTGGGATTCTCCAGGCAAGAACACTGGAGTGGGTTGCCATTTCCTTCTCCAATGCTATTTCTGATCAAACTACAGTGTTACTCTTGCTCTCCCAATGGATAAACTGTATGAAAATGCTCCATCACAGAGTGGTTGCTGCATTCTGACAGCACTTGATCCAAGGTGGATCCCCACTTCCATACTTTCATTTCAAAATTACCCAATAAAAGACCAACTCCAACTGCAATTTTTTTTCCCTAATGCTTTCTTTCTGAGATTTGATAGCATTCCTTGTAGTGTGTGCTCTGTCTCAATCACTGAAATCAGTACTGAAACCACTTGTTCATTTTCAGGTATGTTCTTGATGATTTTTGTCTAAATATGTTGTCAGTTTTTTGTTTTTTGTTTTTTGTTTTTTAATGAATAGAGGCCATTTTAGCTTTATCTTACAAATTCATACACTTAGCTATAAAGAAGTTAAAAAAGAAAGAGAATGTAAAATTTAGAAAATAATTTTACTTTTTATTAAAAATTATTTTCACTTGTCACATTTTCAGTCATAAATGGAACCCTCTGTCAACCTAGGTATCAGTTCAGTTCATTTCAGTCACTCAGTCACATAGGACTCCCTGTGACCCCATAAACTGAAGAATGCCAGGCCTCTCTGTCCATCACCAACTCCCGGAGTTTGCTCAAACTCATGTCCATTGAGTCAGTGATGTCATCTAACCATCTCATCCTCTGTCATCCCCTTCTCCTCCTGCCTTCAATCTTTCCCAACATCAGGTTCTTTTCAAATGAGTCAGCTCTTCGCATCAGGTGGCCAAAGTATTGGATTTTCCAGCTTAAACATCACTCCCTCCAATGAATACCCAGGACTGATCTCCTTTAGGATGGAATAGTTAGATCTACTTGCAGTCCAAGGGACTCTCAAGAGTTTTCTCCAACACCACAGTTCAAAAGCATCAATTCTTCAGCACTCAGCTTTCTTGATAGTCCAACTCTGACATCCATACATGACCACTGATAAAACCATAGCCTTGACTAGACGGACATTTGTTGACAAAATAACGTCTCTGTTTTTTAATATGCTGTCTAGGTTGGTCACAACTTTCCTTCCAAGGAGTAAGCATCTTTTAATTTCATGGCTGCAATCACCATCTGCAGTGATTTTGGAACCCCAAAAAATAAAGTCTGTCACTGTTTCCACTGTTTTCCCATCTATCTGCCATGAAGTGATGGGACCCAACACCATGATCTTAGTGTTCTCAATGATGAGCTTTAAGCCACCTTTTTCATTCTCCTCTTTCACTTTCATCAAGAAGCTCTTTATTTTTTCTTCACTTTCTGCCATAAGGGTGGTGTCAGCTGCATATCTGAGGTTATTGATATTTCTCCTGGTAATCTTGATTCCAGCTTGTGCTTCATCCAGCCCAGCGTTTCTGATGATGTACTCTGCATATAAGTGAAATAAGGAAGGTGACAACAGACAGCCTTGACATAATCCTTTTCCTATTTGGAACCAGTCTGTTTTTCCATGCCCAGTTCTAACTGTTGTTTCCTGACCTGCATACAGATTTCTCAAGAGGCAGGTCAGGTGGTCTGGTATGGCTATCTCTTTCAGAAATTTCCACAGTTTATTGTGATCTACACAGTCAAAGACTTTGGCATAGTCAATGAGGCAGAAATAGATGTTTTTCTGGAACTCTCTTGCTTTTTTGATGATTCAGCAGATGTTGGCAATTTGATCTCTGGTTACTCTGCCTTTTCTAAAACCAGCTTGAACATCTGGAAATTCGTGCTTTACGTATTGCTGAAGCCTGGCTTGGAGAATTTTGAGCATTACTTTACTAGTGTGTGAGATGAGTGCAATTGTGCAGTAGTTTGAGCATTCTTTGGCATTGCCTTTCTTTGGGATTGCAGTGAAAACTGACCTTTTCCAGCCCTGTGACCACTGCTGAATTTTCCAAATTTGCTGATATATTGAATGCAGCACTTTCACAGCATCATCTTTTAGGATATGAAATAGCTCACCTGGAATTCCATCACCTCCACTAACTTTGTTCGTAATGATGCTTCCTATGGCCCACTTGACTTCACATTCGAGGACGTCTGGCTCTAGGTGAGTGATCACACTATTGTGAATATCTGGATCATGAAGATCTTTTTTTTGCATAGTTCTTCTGTGTATTCTTGCTACCTCTTCTTAATATCTTCTACTTCTGTTAGATCCATACAATTTGTTTCCTTTATTGAGCCCATCTTTGCATGAAATATTCCCTTGGTATCTCTAATTTTCTTGAAGTGATCTCTAGCCTTTCCCATCCTATTGTTTTCCTCTATTTCTTTGCACTGATCACTGAGGAAGGCTTTCTTATCTCTCCTTGCTGTTCTTTGGAACTCTCATTATGCAACTATTACTCAATACCATTTTATCATGATTGGTCAACAGAAAAATAATGGAATCCTGTATCAACAAAACTATGATTTAAGAGAAATATCTGTAATCACTTTTTAAAACCCAGATGCATATAAGAACTTTCTTGAATGATTTTGAAAAATACAAATGCCCCAGTATGGCATTTTTTACTTCCAGAGCTCCGCATATGTTTCTAATGAGTAGTCATACTTAAAAACAAGTGGACTCTATGATTGTCTTTTATCTAGTTTTTTTCACATTCATTGTTGCAATTTCATTTAGTTTATATTTTCCAATTTCTTCAAATTTCTTTTTTTTTTTTAATCTTTCTCAACTCTTTATGATGTATAGTAGAAAAGCTTTGTGTACATATTTATTGAGCCCATCTTTTCATGAAATATTCCCTTGGTATCTCTAATTTTCTTGAAGAGGCCTCTAGTCTTTTCCATTCTATTATTTTCCTCTATTTCTTTGCATTGATTGTAAAGGAAGGCTTTCTTTTGTCTCCTTGCTATTCTTTGGAACTCTGCATTCAAATGGTTATATCTTTCCTTTTCTCCTTTGCTTTTCATTTCTCTTCTTTACACAGATATTTGTAAGACCTCCTCAGATGGTCATTTTGGTTTATTGTGTTTCTTTTTCTTGGGGATGGTCTTGATCCCTGTCTCCTGTACAATGTCAGGAACCTCTATCTATAGTTCATCCAGCACTCTGTCTATCATATCTAGTCCCTAAAATCTATTTCTCACTTCCACTGTATAGTCATAAGAGATTCAATTTAGGTCATACCTGAATAGTATAGTGGTTTTCAATTAAAGTCTGAATTTGGCAATAAGGAGTTCGGATCTGTGCCATGGTCAGCCCCTGATCCTGCTTTTGCTGACTATAAAGAGCTTCTCCATCTTTGGTGGCAAAGAATATAATCAAACTGATTTCAGTGTCTGCCATCTGGTGATGACCATGTGTAGAGTCTTCTCTTGTGGTGTTGGAACAGGGTGTTTGCTATGACCAGTGCATTCTCTTGATAGAACTCTATTAGCCTTTGCCCTGCTTCATTCTGTACCCCAAGCCCAAATTTGCCTGTTACTCCAGCTGTTTCTTGACTCTCTACGTTTGCATTCCAGTCCCCTATAATGAAAGGAAATATTTTGGGGGGTGTTGGTTCTAAAACGTTTTATAGGTCTTCAAAAACCTTTCAACTTTTGCTTCTTCAGTTACTTGTCCAGTTACTCCTTGTCCAGTGTTACTGGACAAGGCATAGACTTGGATTACTGTGATATTGAATGGCTTGCCTTGGAAACAAACAGAGATCATTCTGTCGTTTTTGAGACTGCATCCAAATACTGCATTTCGGACTCTTTTGTTGACTCTCATAGCTACTCCATTTCTTCTAAGGGATTCCTGCCCACAGTAGTAGATATAATGGTCATTTGAGTTAAATTCATCCATTCCAGTCCATCTTAGTTCGTTGATTCCTAGAATGTTGACGTTTACACTTGCCATCTCCTTTTTGACCACTTCCAGTTTGCCTTGATTCATGGACCTAACATTCCAGGTTCCTATGCAATATTGCTCTTTACATCATCAGACCTTGCTTCTATCACCAGTCCCATCCACAAGTGGGTGTTGTTTTTGCTTTGGCTCCATCCTTTCATTCTTTCTGGGGTTATTTTTCCTCTGATTTCCAGTAGCATATTGGGCACCTACTGACCTGGGGAGTTCGTCTTTCAGTGTCCTATCTTCTTGCCTTTCCATTCTCTTCATGGGGTTCTCAAGGCACGAATACTGAAGTGGTTTGCTATTCCCTTCTCCAGTGGACCACATTCTGTCAGACCTCTCCACCATGACCCATCCATCTTGGATGGCCCCACATGGCATGGCTTAGTTTTATTGAGTTAGATAAGGCTGTGGTCCGTGTCATCAGATTGGCTAGTTGTCTGTGATTGCAGTTTTTGTCTGTGTTTCCTCTGATGCCCTCTCTCAGCCCCTACCGTCTTACTTGGGTTTCTCTTACCTTGGATGTGGGGTATCTCTTCATGGCTGCTCCAGGAAAGCACAGCTGCTCCTCTTTACCTTGGATATGGGGTAGCTCCTCTTGGCTGCCACCCCTGTAAATAGCCATTTTAGTTCTTTCAATCTAGGTATATATAGAATTTTAATTTTGCCTTATGCTGCACATATTTGAAGACCTCATTTCTTCCTGCTTCTCCACAAAAATGTAAGTATTCTCTGTTCCAGTGTTCTTACTTCAAGTTAAATTATTGTAAATATTTTGTTGGATATACATGTAACTCAAAAGATATTTAGGGGGAAATGACTAAAGGATATTCTCTGTTGGTTATAATGAATATTAATTACTTGAGGAATCATAATGAAGAGGTCAGGAAAGAAATTTGGGAAGATCACAGCACAGGGGAAGACCTTCCTCCACATGATATAAGTATTGATCCTAGTGACAGAAGTGGTAGGTATAAATCATCAAGTCAAGGAACATTTCACCTGGAGATGCTTTATGTTTCTTCTTCTCCAAGACACTACTTTCATAGGTGGGGAAATTATATGTGCACACAAAATTATTTTTTAAATTCTCAGATAAGTTATTTATGGAGGTCTCTTATGGTTTTTCTGGATGCCAGTGTTGATTCCTGTTACTGGAAACAGTGAAATTTTTTTTTTTGGTCAGAAATTTTAAATATGTCACTAAGCTATAACACTACTAGTATTAATTTCATTGCTATTTTTCAAAATATAAGTGACCCTAAATTGCTTATGTTCATTGATAAAATTTATTCTTCATATTTGTTGCACTGAAAAATATTCAATTTTTAAAGGACTAAGAAAAATCTCTAGCTGAGTGATATGTAGTGCTCACTTTCAAATTGAGTGTTTCAGTGGATGATCCTTTCTACTTAGTGAGACAATTTCATCAAGTCAATGATTAACTAGCATGACTGGTCGCACAAATCTCTAATGAAACAAAATTTCTGTAATCTGAATTATTTTTGTAACTGTGGAGAAATAGTTATGTTTAGTGTATTTGGAAGTCATCAAAATAGGAGAGATTTAAAAGTCAATAAACATAGTTTTGTTTTATGCATCATTTAACTAGTGAAAGGCATTTTAACATCTATTAATTTGTTTTTTTATATTTTGTGATCAGAGCTCTAAAATCTGTATGAAGTGTGAAGTGAAAGTGTTAGTCACTGTCGTATCCGACTCTTTGTGACCCCGTGGACTGTAGCCCACCAGGTTTTTCCGTCCATAGAATTCTCCAGGAAAGAAAACTGGAGTAGGTTGCCATTTCCTTCTCCAGGGAATCTTCCTGACCTAGGGATTGAAGCAGGTTCTCCTACATTGCAGGAAGATTCTTTACCATCTGAGCCACCAGGGAATCTCATAAATCTGTATAATTCTTATGAAAAACTATAGGAAGTTTTCTCAAAATTGAAAATATAATTACATTTTAACGTAGCAGTTTCACTTCTGGGTAAATAGCCAAAGAAATAAAATGAAGATCTTGAAGACATATCTGTGCTCCCAAGTTTATTGCAGCATTATTGCAATAGTCAAGATATGGAAATAATGTCCATCAATAGATGAATCTATAAGAAAAATGTGATCTCTATATGTAACATTTGTGGTTTTTATTATATTTTGTGATATACTGTGATCTCTCTTATCTGTAGAATCTATAAAATTAAACTCATAGAAGGAGATAGTAGATTAGTGACTGTCAAAGGTGGAAGATATGGATAATGAAGACCTGGTCAAAGGGTACATACTTGCAGATGTAAGATAAATAAGTTGTGGAGACCTAAAGAAATGCATAATGACTACCGTTAACAAAAATGTATTGCATACAAACTTGCTAAAAAAAAAAAAAGATCTTAAGTGTTCTCATTAAAAAGAAAAGCTAACAATGTGAGTTATGGATATGTTAATCAACTTCATTGTGGTAATTATCACAAGTTATCAAAATATCACCTTGTACACATTAAGCATATACAATTCTTATTTGCAGCTTTGCATCAGTAAAGTTATGGGGAAAAGAAGTGTACAGGCACATACATAAATGTTTGTATACTTATAAAAAATTTTCCTTTTGAATTTTTTCCTGAAAATTACAAAGGTCAATATTTTGCTGAACATGTCTGAGGAAGAAGATTCTGAAGTTTAGGACAGTGATGAAGTAAAGTGAAACAAGAGCTATTTCATACCTACCACAATGGTTAGTACTTTGAAAAAATAACATTATTGAATGTAAATATAGGTGTGGAGATATTTGGATCATTGATATTCTTCTGGTCAGAATGTAAAATGAGAAAATTGCTTTAGAAAAAAGTTTTGTAGTTCATTTAAATTTAAATTTAAACGTATATGTCTGTAACCCAGTGTCAACACAGAAATTCTATACTGATGCATTTACACAACTGAAATGAAACACACACCCACAAAAAAAGAAAAACTGGAAAGAGAATATTCATATCAGTCATAATTAAAATCATTAAAAACAAAGAATCCAAATGTTCACACGTAGTATAATAAATAAAAATCTGTCCTACTTTTGTTCAGTTCAGTTCAGTTCTGTCGCTCAGTCGTGTCCGACTCTTTGCGACCCCGTGAATCGCAGCACGCCAGGCCTCCCTGTCCATCACAAACTCCCGGAGTTTACTCAAACTCATGCCCATCGAGTCGGTGATGCCATCCAGCCATCTCATCCTCTGTTATCCCCTTCTCCTCCTGCCCCCAATCCCTCCCAACATCAGGGTCTTTTCCAATGAGTCAACTCTTCGCATGAGGTGGCCAAAGTATTGGAGTTTCAGCTTCAGCGTCAGTCCTTCCAATGAACACCCAAGACTTATCTCCTTCAGGATGGACTGGTTGGATCTCCCTGCAGTCCAAGGGACTCTAAAATAGAGAAAGGAGTCCAAAATGGTGGTTGTTAAAAGATAGACAAAGAAGAAAGCCCGCAAAAAGGGAGCAAAGGAAAAAATCCTCAGACCAGCCCTAATTTGCATAGGGCAGGCTCAGGGGAGAGGAGACAAAACCTATAAAAAGAGGGAGCCAAGACAGACTGAGGCCTCCCTGTGGGGTTAAGCCACCTTCTCAGCTTGGGGATGGATTTTTTTTTTTTAGCCAAATAAAACTCTGAATTGTAACCATAACTTAACACTGGTCCACCATTTTAATGTTTGTGGCCATGAGACAGAATCAAGGAAATTACACACTCTCCTGACACTTTCACACAATGGATAATTGCTCAACATTAAAAGCAAAAATATTACTGATGCAATGCAGCAACATGGATACATTTCAAAAACATCTAATTTAATTAAAATAGTCAAAGAGCAAAACATACAAGGAATATAGTTCCACTTAACTGAAGTTCTATGATAGAATAGGCAATGTATAATGTATATAGGGATGTATAATATTAGAAATCTATAAGTGATTGTTTCAGTAACATTCATTTTTAGAGTACTGGAATGATTTGGTATTATACTAAAATGAAATGTTTGCTTAGCTGTATATATGTTTAGTTTTTGTGAATGTGTGTAGAAAAACTGAATTCTATGTAATAATGTATATGCATGTGTATAATTTTATGAAACTACTAGATCATGCCTATATAATAAATAAATGGTGTAAAAATTGAGTTCCACCCTTCAATGTTTAAAAGATAAACATGAATTCTATGAAGAACTTTATAAAATAACAATTTTTAGGAAATATTAACTCAAATTTAAGCTTCTGTAGAAAGACATTCCTAAAAAAGATAAATAAAAACTATTTGTTGACATGCAAAGTATTTTATGATTAAGGGAAAAAAGATGTTAATTATATTCTTGTGAAGAATCTGGAAAATACTATTTCATTTGATTTCTATAATTTTGGAAACCTTGCCTTCTTTTATTATTAAGTACACAAATCCTGAAAAGCCAAATGATAATAAGGAGATAAAACAGAAGGATGCAAAAATTATGAAGATGACATTTTTATTAACTGGAGAGTATCATATGTCTAAACTACTGGTAGAGAAGAAGCTCTGCCACAAACAGTGAAAATCAATAGGTGGAGAAAGATGCCTAGATGCAGACAAAAGATAACAGGAAGTAACTTTCTAGAGCTTGTCCTTTAATAAGAGGGAAAACTGGACAAGAAAGATAAGTAAACTTTGGAGGAGAATGAGATAAGTGTAAGAAAATAGAGACATTTGATCCTTTCATCACAGGAACACGACACTTTTTTATGCTTCAGGTTGTCCTTCTTTAATCTGTTTTAAATAGGGTCTTACATTTGCCCATGTGCTATACTTATTATAATTGAGACATTAATGATTTGTTATATGAAAAGAGTGCTATTAACATGAGTAAGTGTAAGTTCCTGAAAAACTGTGCAGATTGTTTGAGGTCAGCATGCCTGTTGACTGCTGAGGCTTTTTTTTTTTTTTACTGGTACTCAAGTCATAAAAATATTTGAACAGCATCATTATCCTTAGTACATATTTTTCTTCATGTTTCAAAAAAGTTCTGACTATTTTGCATTGTGACTATCAATATTGCCTTTATGATTGCGTCAGTTCAGTTTAGCTCAGTCACTCAGTGATGTCCAACTGTTTCAACCCTGTGGACTGCAGCACAGCCAGACTTCCTTGTCCATCACCAACTCCCAAGTTTCCTCAGACTTATGTCCATCAAATTGGTGATGCCATCCAACCATCTTATCCTAGGTCATCCCCTTCTCCTCCTGCCTTCAATCTTTCCCAGCATCAGGGTCTTTTCCAATGAGTCAGTTCTTCCAATCAGGCGACCAAATTATTGGAGCTTCAGCTTTAGCATCTGTCCTTCCAATGGATATTCAGGACAGATTTCCTTTAGGCCTGATTGGTTTGATCTCCTTGCAATCCACGGGACTCTCCAACACCACAGCTCAAAAGCATCAATTCTTCAGTGCTCAGCTTTCTTTCCCGTCCAACTCTCACAATGATACATGACTACTGGAAAAACCATAGCTTTGACTAGACAGACATTTGTCAGCAAAGTAATGTCTCTACTTTTTAATATGCTCTCTAGATCGGTCATAGCTTTTCTTCCAAGAAGCAAGCATCTTTTATTTCATGGCTGCAGTCACCATCTGCAGTGATTTTGGAGTCCAAGGAAATAAAGTCTGTCACTGTTTCCATTGTTTCTGAATTGATTTATTATTTATTATATTTATATTGTTTATAAATAATACATTTATTATTATTGTGTGTGCACTGCAATTTTTATTTATTATTTATATAATATATAAATAGTCTATTTATTATTATAGTGTGAACAGTATAATTTACATTAATTTAATAGAAATACTCACATAAATTAATTTATCAAATAAAAGTTTAGGCACATAGGTACTTTTGAGAATAATCTGGTTTGTTTTAGCCCCATGAGTGAATATAAGTGATCTACCAAAATAATAAATGAGATCTAGGGTATGTCCCAGTCTGGCATATTAACAATGACATCATAATTGTTCTCACCAGTCATTGACCTTTATGATTTATCCATTAGTGAGAAAACATAGTCCTGATTCAGCAACAGAGATGAAAACTTCAGTACCTGTTGTAAACCTTTTCAAAAGGGGTGTCTCATCCTTTGAGTAACTTAAAATCACAAGGAAATCTATATTTTAAACGTATGATCAATTCTATAATTTTTGCCTAATATTAAAACTTTGAAGATAATATAGAAATATATGCAGGACTAGGTTTCTAAATAAGTCAACTTTTATCATTTCAAATAACATAATTGTGTGTTTGAGCATATATTAATTTATTCCAGGTCTTTTATTGCAGAACAAATATCATTCTTTATAATTATGTAAATTAAATTGAGTGTTTATTTTTTTTCTGTGAAAACAACAACTTTCAAGTATATTACTAACAGAATTAAATACCACTATTATGGAATATGTGAGTAAAATAATGGTCAAATATTGGAATGAATAGCAATACATTTTTCTCAAAATGTTTCTTAAATTTATTAAAATTTCTTGCTCCAAGTTGAATATACAAATTCTAATAGTCAGGAATTTGTATATTGAACTTGGATGGTCCACAAACAAAAGACTCATCATTATAGGAACCTCAGCTTTAAATCAAATAACTGGTTGAATATTCCCTTATATGATTACTCCTTTATAACACTGTGTCATTTTTATGATATCCAATTTAGCATTTTAGAAAAATCATTGTTCTCAGTACAACTAATCCTAATCACAAAAAATGACTTCTATACCATACTTTTTTTTCAAAATCAAGTTATAGATTTTTCAATGTACCTTTTTCTTTTCACATGGCAATGTATATTTATTTTTGTGTTGAGATTGATATGTGCTTATTATGTAAAATTTAAGTGATTCAGCAAAGTACAAAATTATAGCATAGGAAAATGTTATTTCCTAAGATAGAAGTTGCAGTTAGGGAAAAAATAGATTGTATAAAATATTAAGAGACTGGCATTGTACAATTACTGTGTGTGTATCAGTTCAGTTCAGTCACTCAGTCGTGTCTGACTCTTTGCAAACCCATGGACTGCAGCGTGCCAGGCTTCCCTGTCCATCACCAACTCCTGGAGCTTGCTCAAACTCATGTCCATTGAGTCGCTGATGCCAACCATCTCATCCTCTGTCATCCCCTTCTCCTTCTGCCTTCAATCTTTCCCAGAATCAGGGTCTTTTCCAATGAGTCAGTTCTTTACACCAGGTGGCCAATGTATTGGAGTTTCAGATTCAGCATCAGTCCTTCCAATGATGTGTACAAATACATGATAAAATAGTGTATATTCATTCTCTGTTGATAATGAAGCTAAAATTACCACTGTAATTCTTGTTAATACCATCTCTCACTTTAGAAAAACTCTTAAGAATTATCATGAATTACAAGAAAAACATAGTCTCTATTTTAAGATATTACATTTAATATTAGTTCCAAATTTCAGTCTTCTCAATGCTAATGGACACTCCTTTTCTCCCTTTGTAATTTATTAAATTTTATTTACTTCTTAAATACTTGAATTTTTCTGTGCAATTTTTTTCTCACAATTGTTAATTAGTGCTCTAATCCATGAGTTATTTTGCATTTTAAAATTAACGCCTGTTACATTTCTAATCAAATGGAATTATGGCTAGGTACAATATTCTGGAATCACAAGACTCTCAACATTTTATGCACATTCATACTTCCTGTCTCCTTAGATTTCAATTATGAGTAATCCTAAAGGCAACCTGAGTAACTTCATCCATATTTTACTTTATTATCCTTCTCCTTAAATACTTGAATAACTTATCTTGATCCATTTATTTTATGTACATCAGCTCAGTTCCGTTCAGTTCAGTTGCTCAGTTGTGTCTGACTCTTTGCAACCTCATGGACTGCAGCACACCAGGTCTCCCTGTCCATCACCGACTCCCAGAGTTTACTCAAACTCAAGTCCACTGAGTCGGTGATGCCGTCCAACCATCTCATCTTCTGTCATCCCCTTCTCCTCCCACCTTCAATCTTTCCCAGCATCAGGTTCTTTTCCAATGAGTGAGTTCTTTTGTATCAGGTGGCCAAAGTATTGGAGTTTCAGCTTCAGCATCGGTTTTTCCAATGAATATTTAGGACTGATTTCCTTTAGGATGTACTGGTTGGATCTCCTTGCAGTCCAAGGGACTCTCAAGAGTCTTCTCCAACACCACAGTTTAAGAGCATCAGTTGTTCGATGCTCAGGTTTCTTTATATTCCAACTCTCACATCTATACATGACTACTGGAAAAACCACAGCTTTGACTAGGTGGACCTTTGTTGGCAAAGTAATATCTCCTTTTTAATATTTTATGTACACACATATGAACAATTGTCACTCTGTAATCAGATGTACATCAGGACTCTATGATTTTTCTAATGCAAACTAAGTTTTTAATAACTTTTCATTTATTATACTTCCGAGTACTATTCTCATTTCACTGTGAATTCTCTTCCTCCAAAGCTCTATATTTACTCTGTATTTTTTGTTGTTGTTGTTGTTTACTGAACCTATTGCCAATTCTAGCTCTATTATTTGAGATTTATAGTGTATTTACCATAGTTATAAAGATATTATTCTGTTGCTTTATTTGTATCCTTATGTTGCAACTTCTTTTTATTTTTAATTTCAGCTTCCAGTAATAGAAAATCTTATCACTTTTAAGTTTCAGTATACTTAAATTCAGATAAAATTAAAGAACACTTATGAAGTGAATCATTTTTTGTATTATTTTGATTTTTATTTTGATCATTTTCACCCACCCTTACTTTGACAGTTTTCTTTTCTTTCTTTCTTTCTTTTTTTAACAGTGATTTTTAACAAAGTATTTGTCTGTTAAGCCATTTCATAATACAAAATGCTCTTCAGAATTTCTTTTTGTGAGCTTTTTATTTCATTTTTATACCAATTTTTCTGCCTGTTTGCTCACTACATGCCTTCTTTTTGCTTTATTTCCATTGATTTATTGCCGTGTTTCCATTTTAGTTATTGTTGCTTTTTTTTTTTTTTTTTTTTTTTGTATACAAAGAGTCCAACTCCTGATTAAAAAACTCTGTGTGATCATTTAGACTCAACCATGGCAACAACAAAGATTTTGCAAGTCTGGCCTCACCAGAAAAACTGTCTTCCCCACAGCAGATTTGGTGCAGAGCTTGTGCATCGCACTAGAGTTTTACAGTCAAGAACTCAGGCTCCAGGGTTAGTCATGCTCTTACAAATATCTACTTATACATTTACATGCAAGTACTTTTATTCCTTTTTATTTGACACTTTGGACAGAGGTCTTATTTAGGCAATTCTGCAGAGAGTTCTTGTGCTTGTTGTGGGGGTAGAGGATGGGGTAAAAAAGGGAAACTTAAAGACACTTTCCTACTCTGACTTAGTATTTAGTACTGTTCTACTCTTTCTTTGAGTACCCTTCAAGGACGACAATCTGCCCTGATCCACTGGGCTCTTGACTGGTGAACTGATCCATAAAAAATTAATACACAGAAACTTTACTTAAACAGATTGAGAAACCAGGAGGGAAAACACTCACATTCTGTGATGAGAGCAAAGATCAACAAGAAGAAAGATTCCTCTTCTTTCTTGGCAACAATTCAACCAATGGAAAGTCAGAGGCTCTTTGTTTACTATACTCCTCTAAATTCCTCCTCCCTCTATAGAAGAGTTCTCCTTCCTCAGTCATGCAGGGATTTCTTCATGCATTGCCATGGTTACAAGTGCTGAATTTCAATTCTCTGTTAATTCTGAATAAACCCATCTTTGCTTAAGAAATAGCACTCTAGTGGCCTATACACAGACCAAAGAAGGCCCCTTAAGGCTCTGAGGTTTGCGACCATATAGTTGTGGTACTCATTATCTCCTCACTTCTTTTCTCACCAACTTTGGATCTTGAAGGTATATTTTCCTCCTGGATATTAGCTTATGTCTTCTTTATTTTTAAAGCTTTCCACACTTTATTTGGTACCTATTTTAAATTTTATTCTTTCTGAGTAAGGCCTTTTTCTAATGGGGGGGGGATACTTGTTTGATACTTTAGTCTGATTTTTGAGATAAGATTGTTTTGAGCAAAGACAGGTAAGACAGCTTCAACCCATTCAAGGGGGCACTTCACTGAAACTGGTTTTCCAGCCATCTTTCCATTCCTTAGAAATAGAAGCCATTTCATGGTAGCAGTCTGAAAATTTTCTAGTTTGGCCCCTTAGGACTGAGTTATTTTCTTAGGACTGGCTAGCTATAAGCTTGAGTCTGAATTGCAAGTTGTTTGAATTTATCTCAGTCATGCTAGGAATAAAGAACTCACCTGCCATTGCAGGAGACATAAGGGATAACCAACTCTAGTTATCTTGACTGGAGAACTCCATGGACAGAGGAGCCAGGCGGGCTATATTCCACAGGGTTGCAAAGAATCAGATATCACTGAAGCAAGTTAGCACACACAAGCTGTGAGTTATTTAAGTTGTTTGAAAATTACTCTTTTCCTCTGGAAGAAAACTTCTGAGAAATGGATTTCAGTCTGATCTTGGGGAAACCTCAGTCTGCAGCAGCTTGAAGTCAGGATATGGTTCATGGTCAAAGATTATGGTCAAGTCTAGGTGGTGATGGCTAGCCAACAGACCAGTAGTCAATGAGAAGACCCTGGCACTTCAACTTTGCAGAAAAGAATTCCCATAAAGAAGGAAAGTAGTGACACAAGTAAAGTATTTATTCAGTTCAGTTCAGTTCAGTCGCTCAGTCGTGTCCGACTCGTTGCGACTCTGTGAATCGCAGCACACCAGGCCTCCCTGTCCATCACAAATTCCTGGAGTTTGCTCAAACTCATGCCCATCGAGTCAGTGATGCCATCCAGCCATCTCATCCTCTGTCATCCCCTTCTCCTCCTGCCCCCAATCCCTCCCAACATCAGGGTCTTTTCTAACGAGTCAACTCTTAGCATGAAGTGGCCAAAGTAATGGAGTTTCAGCTTCAGCGTCAGTCCTTCCAATGAACACCCAGGACTTATCTCTTTCAGGATGGACTGGTTGGATCTCCCTGCAGTGCCAGGGACCCTCAAGAGTCTTCTCCAACACCATTCTTCAAGCATCAATTTTTTGGTGCTCAACTTTCTTCACAGGCAAACTCTCACATCCATACATGACCACTGGAAAAACCATAACCTTGACTAGACAAACCTTTGTTGGCAAAGTAATGTCTCTGCTTTTAATATGCTATCTAGGTTGGTCATAACTTTCCTTCCAAGGAGTAAGTGTCTTTTAATTTCATGGCTGCAATCACCATCTGCAGTGATTTTGGAGCCCCAAAAAATAAAGTCTGACACTGTTTCCATTGTCTCCCCATCTATTTCCCATGAGGTGATAGGACCAGATGCCATGATCTTAGTTTTCTGAATGTTGAGCTTTAAGCCAATTTTTCACTCTCCTCTTTCATCAAGAGGCTTTTTAGTTCCTCTTCACTTTCTGCCATAAGGGTGATGTCATCTGCATATCTGAGGTTATTGATATTTCTCCTGGCAATCTTAATTGCAGCTTGTGCTTCTTCCAGCCCACCGTTTCTCATGATGTACTCTGCATATATGTTAAATAAGCAGGGTGACAATATACAGCCTTGACGTACTCCTTTTCCTATTTTAACCAGTCTGCTGTTCACGCCCAGTTCTAACCATTGCTTCCTGACCTGCATACAGGTTTCTCAAGAAGCAGGTCAAGTGGTCTGGTATCCCCAACTCTTTCAGAATTTTCCACAGTTTATTGTTATCCACACAGTCGAAGGCTTTAGTGTAGTCAATGAAGCAGAAATAGATGTGTTTTTTTTTTTTTTTTTCTGGAACTCTCTTGCTTTTTCAATGATCCAGTGGATATTGACAATTTGATCTCTGATTCCTCTGCCTTTTCTAAAACCAGCTTGAACATCTGGAAGTTCTCAGTTCACATATTGCTGAAGCCTGGCTTGGAGAATTTTGAGCATTACTTTACTAGGGTGTGAGATGATTGCAATTGTGTGGTAGTTTGAGCATTCTTTGGGATTGCCTTTCTATGGATTGAAATGAAAACTGACCTTTTCCAGTCCTGTGAGTCCTTTTCCACTGCTGAGTTTTCCAAATTTGCTGGCATATTGAGTGCAGCAGTTTCAGAGCTTCATTTTCAGGATTTGAAATAGCTCAACTGAAATTTGATCACATCCACTAGCTTTGTTTGTAGTGATGCTTTCTAAGGCCCACTTGACTTCACATTCCAGGATGTCTGGCTCTAGGTGAGTGATCACACCATTGTGATTAACTGGGTCATGAAGATCTTTCTTGTACAGTTCTTCTGTGTATTCTTGCCACCTCTTCTTAATATTTTCTGTTTCTGTTAGGTCCATACAATTTGTTTCCTTTATTGAGCCCATCTTTGCATGAAATGCTCCTTTGTTGTCTCTAATTTTCTTGAAGAGATCTCTAGTCTTTCCCATTTTGTTGTTTTCCTCTATTTCTTTGCATTGATTGCTGAGGGAGGCTTTCTTATCTCTCCTGGCTATTCTTTGGAACTCTGCATTCAAATAGTCAACTAAAGAGTCCAAAATGCAGTACTTGGATGCAATATCAAAAATGACAGAATGATCTCTGTTCGTTTCCAAGACAAACCATTCAATATCATGGTAATCCAAGCCTATGCCCCAACCAGTAACGCTGAAGAAGTTGAAGTTGAACAGTTCTATGAAGACCTACAAGACCTCTTAGAACTAACACCCAAAAAAGATGTCCTTTTCATTATAGGGGACTGGAATACAAAAGTAGGAAGTCAAGAAACACCTGGAATAACAGGCAAGTTTGGCCTTGGAGTACAGAATGAAGCAGGGCAAAAGCTAATAGATTTTTGCCAAAAGAACGCACTGGTCATAGCAAACACCCTCTTCCAACAACACAAGAGAAGACTCTACACATGGACATCACCAAATGGTCAACATGGAAATCAGATTGATTATATTCTCTGCAGCCAAAGATGGAGAAGTTCTATACAGTCAGTAAAAACAAGACCGGGAGCTGACTGTGGTTCAGATCATGAACTCCTTATTGCCAAATTCAGACTTAAACTGAAGAGAGTGGGGAAAAACGACTAGACCATTCAGGTATGACCTAAATCAAATCCCTTATGACTATACAGTGGAAGTGAGAAATAGATTTAAGGGACTAGATCTAATAGACAGAGAGCCTGATGCACTATGGGTGGAGGTTGATGATATTGTACAGGAGACAGGGATCAAGACCACCCCCATGGAAAAGAAATGCAAAAAGTGTTTATTAGGAGGAGAAAAAAAGTATCGCAGATATGGATAGACACACAGGTGGAATCAGAGAGAGAGTCACGTGCTTGTAGTGATTTGAATCACTTTTATGGGGCATTTCTTCCAGATTTTCTTTAGCCAATCATTTTGATTTGTCTGGTTCTGAGTTTGTATTTGGTATATATCAGGATCCTTCTATGTGTGTGTGCTTATTTCTTAGTCAAGGAGGAGTCTAATGAAGAGATTTATGGGTATTTGACATCACTATGAGATGACACATCCTCCCTTTTTCACTTCAAAGGAGGCTTTCTGCACATCTATAGATGGAAAGGTCTCCTTCTCTTCAAGAATGAGGAGTATGCAGGCTTTTATCTTTTATCTGGGCACAATCCAGCCTCCTCCATCATCCTGCTTTCATGGAGTTTTGGCATTATGAAGTTTCTGTCCACAGGGGGCAAACTGCTCACCCTGAGGCCCATCCATCTCCTGCCTCAAGTCAACTAAGCCCGTTTATTTTGAGAGCATCCCAAAAGGGACTTTGGCCAAATTTATGTTTTGAAACCTCTGTACTTCCGTGTGTACATGTATGATTAAATGGACTGGCTTGACAAAAGTCAATTTAGAATATCAATGGCCATTAAGGGAAATATTTTAAATCCTCCAACTTAATTTTCTGATAATTAGATGATCATATAAAGACTATCATGGATTAAAATAGATTTAAAAAATTCCCAGAACTGAAGAGAATCAATTGGTATTTTGAGGTTTCCCAACATTATCAGGGGTTTAAAACTGCCTCTCTGAAAGATGATGTTTTAAGGTTATCTGAGACAAACAATAAAGAAAACTAAAATGACTCCTGAAGTCTCAGACTCTTCTTCAACATCTTTGTCTCAAGCTACAAATCTGGCAACATTTTTCTTCTCTGTCCTCGGCTTCTCATGTTCAGATTCCCAGTATGATGGAGAAACATACACACAAACAAACTCTCCTCACCTCTGGCCAAAGTTCTGAATCATTAAATGTACTCTATTAAGATCACTTCAACTACTCAGAGAGGATATCTCAAAGACTTAATTCCTTCAGATTTCAGATCATTCCTGAACTTTTTAATTCTGTAAGAGAGATTAGTCAGTGTTTGCTCTTCATTTCCTTTATTGTCTCTATCAGTTAACAACTTATCAAAAGAGAGGAAATATCATTATCTTGATTTATTAAACTCCTATATAGAGTTATTGACAATAGTTTTACATTTCACAATTAGGAATTTAGTTGGTGGCAATAAGAATTAAGAGCCCTTAGTACAATTTCAAAGCTTGCTGTTTCTATTTTAGGCAAAAGGAGATATCTAGGAATTTCCAGTTCTGAATTTCATGCAGTATGGGAAACTTGCATGAGAAACTCTATACAGTCAGCAAAAACAAGACTGGGAGCTGACTGTGGCTCAGATCATTAATTCCTTATTGACAAATTCAGACAAATTAAAGAAAGTATGGAAAACCACTAGACCATTCAGGTATGACCTAAGTCAAATCCCTAATGATTATACCATGAAAGGGAGAAATAGATTCAAATGATTAAATTTGATAGACAGAGTGTCTAATGAACTATGGACAGAGGTTTGTGACATCGTGTAGGAGACAGGGAGCGAGACCATCTCCAATAAACAGAAATGCGAAAAAGCAAAATGGCTGCCTGAAGAGGCCTTACAAATAGCTGAGAAAAGAAGAGAAGCCAAAAGCAAAGGAGAAAAGGAAAGATATACCCATTTGAAATCAGAGTTCCAAACAACAGCAAGAAGAGATAAGAAAGCCTTCCTCAGCGATCAATGCAAAGAAATAGAGGAAAACAATAGAATGGGAAAGACTAGAAATCTCTTCAAGAAAATTAGAGATATCAAGGGAATATTTCATACAAAGATGGGCTCAATAAAGGACAGAAATGGAATGGACCTAACAGAAGCAGAAAATATTAAGAAGAGGTGGCAAGAATTCAAAGGAGTAATGTAAAAAAAATAAAAAATCTTCATGACCCATATAATCATGAAGGTGTGATCACTCACTTAGAGTCAGACATCCTGGAATGTGAAGTCAAGTGGGCTTTAGGAAGCATTACTATGAACAAAGCTAGTGGAGGTGATGGAATTCTAGTTGAGCTATTTCAAATCCTAAAAGATGATGCTGTTAAAGTGCTGCACTCAATATGCCAGCAAATTTGGAAAACTCAGCAGTGGCCACGGGACTGGAAAAGGTCAGTTTTCATTCCAATCCCAAAGAAAGGCAATGCCAAGGAACGCTCAAACTATCGCACAATTGTTCTCACTTCACACACTAGTAATGTAACGCTCAAAATTCTCCAAGCCTGGCTTCAACAATACGTGAACTGTGAACCTCCAGATGTTCAAGGTGGTTTTAGAAAAGGCAGAGGAATCAGAGATCAAATTGCCAACATCCGCTGGATCATCGAAAAAGCAAGAGAGTTCCAGAAAAACATCTATTTCTGCTTTATTGCTTATGCCAAGGCCTTAGACTGCGTGGATCAGAATAAACTGTGGGAAATTCTGAAAGAGATAGGAGCACCAGACCACCTGATCTGCCTCTTGAGAAATCTATGCAGGTCAAAAAGCAAGTTAGAACTGGGCATGGAACAACAGACTAGCTCCAAATAGGAAAAGGAGTACGTTGAGGCTGTCTATTGTCACCCTGCTTATATAACTTATATGCAGAGTACATCATGAGAAATGTTGGGCTGGATGAAGCACAAGCTGGAATCAAGATTGCCAGGAGAAATGTCAATAACCTCAGATATGCATATGTCACCATCCTTATGGCAGAAAGTGAAGAACCAAAGAGCCTCTTGATGAAAGTGAAAGAGGAGAGTGAAAAACTTGGCTTAAAGATCAACATTCAGAAAACAAAGATCACGGCATCGGGTCCCATCACTTCATGGGAAATAGATGGGGAAACAGTGGCTGAATTTATTTTTCTGGGCTCCAAAATCACTGCAGATGGTGAAACTGCAGCCATGAAATTAAAAGAGGCTTACTCCTTGGAAGGAAAGTTATGAACAACCTAGACAGCATATTAAAAATCAGAGACATTACTTTGCCAACAAAGATCTGTCAGTCAAAGCTATGCTGTTTTTTTTTTTTTTTTTTTTTTTTCCAGTAGTCATGTATGGATGTGAGTATTGGACTATAAAGAAAGCTGAGCACCAAAGAATTGATGCTTTTGACCTGCGGTGTTGGAGAAGACTCTTGAGAGTCCCTTGGACTGTAAGGAGATCCAGCCGGTCCATCCTAAAGGAAATCAGTCCAGAATATTCATTGGAGCGGAATTGAATTGCTGTTGAAGCTGAAATTCCAATACTTCGGCCACCTGATGCGAAGAGCTGCCTCATTTGAAAAGAGCCTGATGCTGGGAAAGATTGAAGGAGGAAGGAGAAGGGGACAACAGAGGATGTATCCATGGGGTCACAAAGAGTCAGACACGACTGAGCGACTGAACTGAACTGAACTGAACTGATGGGAAACTTGTAAGATACAGAAGAGAAAACTACACATGGTTAATTAGGCAGAGAGTTTTGGGAGATATTCCTAAAAGTGAGGTACTACTTCACTCATCTCTAGCTCCACAATAGATTCAGTTCAGCTTAAAACTGCTACTTTTCAAAAATATCATACCTGTAGGTATGTCCTTTCTTTTGTGCTATCATTATATTTTTAATGTGTTTACAAAATGTTTTGTTCATTTCATTATATTTTGGAGAAAGTTAGTTTGTAATTCAGCTTCATTATAATTTCAACATTTAATCCTCTTATTTAATATTTATAACAGAACCAAGTGTTACATCTCAGAAAAGTGAATCAAGGTGTTCACAGTGCCAGTAAGTTTTTCAATAAGTTGCTGAATTGGAATTAGAATCCAGATCTGCTTGGAACTGCCAATCTTCAGTGAAGTGACTAAATGCCATGACAAGCAACTGGAAGCCTGAAACTTAGAATTAAGCAACTGTTTTATTTTGAAATGACTTGCTAAATATATTTTTCCTATCATGTTTAAAGACGATATTAAAAAGTACAAATATGACTATATTTAAACATTAAAGTTGTATCAGAGAAAACATATAGTGTACTAAACAAAGTAATGGAATGATATCAATTCTAAATTTGTGCCCCTCCTCTCAACCTAGTTTTAAATCCTGCGTAACTGACTTTTTTTTTTCCATTTGTTTTTATTAGTTGGAGGCTAATTACTCTACAATATTGTAGTGGTTTTTGCCATACATTAAAAATTAACATGAATCAGCCATGGATTTACATGTATTCCCCATCCTGATCCCCCCTCCCATCTCCTTCCCCACCCCATCCCTCTGGGTCTTCCCAGTGCACCAGCCCTGAGCACTTGACTCATGCATCCAACCTGGGCTAGTGATCTGTTTCACCCTTGATAATATACATGTTTTCATGCTGTTCTCTCAAAACATCCCACCCTAACCTTCTCCCAGAGTCCAAAAGTCTATTCTGTACATCTGTGTCTCTTTTTCTGTTTTACATATAGGGTTATTGTTACCATTTTTCTAAATTCCATATATATGCGTTTGTATTCTGTATTGGTCTTTATGTTTCTGGCTTACTTCACTCTGTATAAAGAGCTTCGGTTTCATCCATCTCATTAGAACTGATTCAAATGAATTCTTTTTAATGGCTGAGTAATATTCCATGGTGTATATGTACCACAGCTTCCTTATCCATTCGTCTGCTGATGGGCATCTAGGTTGCTTCCATGTCCTGGCAATTATAAACAGTGCTGCAATGAACACTGGGGTACACGTGTCTCTTTCAGATCTGATTTCCTCTGTGTGTATGCCCAGAAGTGGGATTGGTGGGTCATATGGCAGTTCTATTTCCAATTTTTAAAGAAATCTCCACAATGTTCTCCATAGCAGCTATACTAGTTTGCATTCCCACCAACAGTGTGAGAAGGTTCCCTTTTCTCCATGTCCTCTCCAGCATTTATTGCTTGTAGGCTTTTGGATAGCAGCCATCCTGACTGGCGTGTCACAAAGACAGAAATATAGATCAATGGAACAGAATAGAAAGTCCAGAGATAAATCCACAAATCTATGGACACCTTATCTTCGACAAAGGAGGCAAGGACATACAATGGAAAAAAGACAACCTCTTTAACAAGTCGTGCTGGGAAAACTGGTAACTGACTTTTGACAGTGACCATGTGCTAATATTTCTGAGCCACTGATTTCTTATCTGTGAAATGGAGATTCTTGAGATATATGAGAATCAAATCTCATAATATCTATGAGAATCAGATCCAATATCCCAACACTCAACAAATATTAAACATACATAATCACTTACCAACACCTCTTAGGTTTAACCATAGGGAAAGTATAATAGAAGACTGTTATTATGTCAGTTGTTTATATAAATATTTGAAATACATTTAGATGTGAATGTGGTCACTTGTCACTAATAATTAATGTTATGATAAAAATCTGTGTACTTAGTGGTTGAATAGCTCACATTCATATGCTTATTTATGATATTTATTTCTAATATTAATTGTTTAACACTAAGATATATTAGCAATGAATCACAGGATGAATAAATCATGTTTAGCTTTGTAATTACTTTGAATTACTATCAAAAGGACAAGATATCATGTATCAGCTTTTGAAATTTGCACAGTCTGTGAACCTAAATTATTTGCTGTCTGTGAGATTTACTAGCTCTGGATTGTTTAGTGAACTGTCATTAACCTTTTGCATAAAAGAGGTAGTCAAGGTTGTGAACATTACTAAATCTAATCTCTGGAAAATCAAAGATAGAAATAAAAATAATGAGCAAGGACTTTCTAATACTGTGAAGTGTCCCACATAATCTGGAAGTGCAGATACACAGAAAAAATAGAGAAACATGTTTACGTTAAAGTACTCAAAAGACAAAATTGATTAAAAAAGAAAAAGAACCAAATTAAGAAAGAAAAGAAAAGGTTTGGAAAATCCTCAGCCTTGAATTCTATTACTATAATCTCTTTGATTTTATATATATATACATATATACATATATATACATATATATATATATATAAACACACACACACACACACACACACATATATATACACACACACATATGTATATATTTTTCATGTTCTTGGGCTCACTTCTATTTTTCCTTCTCTTATCTCTGAGGGTTTACACTCATCAATGAAGTGTTCTCAGTAAATTTTTGGTTTGGGTTCTCTTTTCTGGAGCATTCAAGCTAAGACACTAGTGTCTCATTCACAATTGTATTTATTTTGGTAGAATTATTTTCCATTCATATGGTTTTCCACAAATATAGCAGCTCATATCAAGGTTAAAGGTGAGAAAGTTTTTAGCAAAATTATTTTCCACAATCTTATTTATACAAACATGGAAATCATAGTGTATTATACAGAGAGGATGGGATTTATTACTAAATGAATTTTTGTTTCCAAAATGATGAGCAAATAGATAAATCAGAATCAATGGTAGATATATTTACTATGTCTAACTGTAAATATTGCCAAAAAATTAATTTCAAAAAGTGAGATCAATAAAATATGGCTGTATTGTAGCAGTACAGTTCTCAGCATTGGATCAGTATAGTTCTATCAAAGTTTTTCAAAAGATAAGGTTTAAATAAAAATTCAACACATCTGTATAAAAATACTTATATCTGTTGAAACACTTTATGTGAAAACAATGTATATTATGAATACCTATAATTTTCCACTGAGTTTTGTCCTTTTTTATGGTTTTAACATTCTTTTGCAAATTATATCTATCTTAACCTTTCTAGTGGGTCCTGATCAACACAGTTTCAAGGCTTTGCATTTCAAAGGTGAAACAAATAAGCAAAGGAGAAAATAGACAACTTTTCTTTACTTGTCCCTCAAACCATATTTCCATTTCCATACATGAAACTCTTTACTTGATCCAAAACTATAATTTCTGTATTTAGATAGGCTTTTCTTAAAGCAAATATTCATTTACTAACTTTTCAATGCTGTGTATTTTATGTCTTCAATTAACCTTTATTCATATTGATGTCATATTAATGGTCTCCTGTATTTTTATTTGATATTTTGTGCTTTGTTTTCATTTTAGGCCATTTTATAATCCACAAATTATATTTATGCTAAAGACAACATTTTTTTTCTTTCATAATACCCTTGTACCATATAAAGAATAAAAATTTCATTTTCCCATTAATTTTTAACTTTGCTTCTGTCATATAAAAGTTTCAATTTTATATGCTGATTTAAATAAAATCAAATAAGGCCATTAAAACAATTATAATACATTTGTTTATTGAACTCTTCAATAGCACATTTAAAAATTATTATAAATTTAAAATTAGGCTCACTGTCTGATAAGGAGGTCCTCTTATTACATTTCTCCTTCACAAATACCTTGTCTATATTTCCTCCAAATTATTTTAAGATACATTTGTTAAGATTTTTTAAATATTATGCTTAAGAATCTAATTGTAATTGTGTTCAATTAATAGATTAATTTGGAGATAATGTCTATATTTGTAGTAATATCTTCCCATCCAAGAACATATATCATTCCAACTACATTAAGCAGTTCTTTTTCAGTAATGTCTTTAAAACTTTGATTTTTCAATATGTATTTTTTAAATAAAAGTATAGTGCATCTTTTATTAGATCTATTCTCAAGCAAATAATAGGCATTTATTGCTTTTGAAATATATATACAAATATTTCCATTTTATTTTTCAGATTGATACATGAATATCTTATTCACTTTTTTATTGAGTATAATAGTTACCTTATCACATTTCCCTAAAATGCATTCTCCTAAAACATTACATGTTGTCTTAAACACATAAAAGCCTTCTGTTACACTTCATTATAATGTAAACTTTGTTAATTTAAAAAAAATTAATGCAAAATTTTCTATATTGATTTTCAGCAGTTATATACAAAGGAACTTTAAATATTAATCAAAAATCTGCTTATTGAAGATATAATTTATCAAATTCTGTTGTTTCTACTTTAGATTTTGAAATTCTAGTCTGCTGAAGAGGGTTTCATTTTCTATTTTGTCGCCATCTTTATCACTTAGCATGAATGCACATTCAATTGGTAAAGCTGCTAATTAATTAATATTCCCTTTTATTTACTGTGAAGTTGCATCATATACAATATGTAAGGATTTAAAATATAAATCCTCATAGATACTTTGCATGTGTTTGAATGAGTGTGTGTGTGTGTGTGTGTGTGTGTGTGTGTGTATTTGTGTGAGTGAAAGAGAGAGAGAGAAAATATGGAAATAATGAACAGTGTGCCATCAAGTTAACCTGTCATTCTTCTCACTGTACCTCTGCCCTTAAAGTAATGTGAAGTGATGTGGGAGTGGAGCATCTCTATTTCTTCAGTCAATCCCCATGATTATGTATTTCCTACATATAAGACTAGTTGTACATGTAAGGAAAAATAATAATAGCATAAAATGGACACCAAATTTAATTAACCTGTTTCATTTAGTACTCAACACAGGAAAACCTAATTTACCAATAAAAGAAAGAAAATTAGCTTGCTGTACTTATGGAGAAAGAGTTTTTCATTTTCCAGTTGTCCATGGTTTAAGATCCTTAACATCTGGGCTTCCTATGTGTCAGTAGTGGTAAAGAACCAGCTCACCAATACAGGATATATGAGGCATGGATTCAATCCCTAAATCAGGAAGATCGCCTGGATGAGGGTGTGGCAACCCATTCCAGTATTCTTACCTGGAGAATCGCCATGGAAAGAGGAGCCTGACAAGCAAGAGTCCACAGGACTGCAAAGAGTCAGATACAACTGAAGCAACTTGGCATGCATGCATTTAGCATCTGTCCTATAAAGTTTTAAAAGTGAGTAATCATTTAATTCCAAACATATTCCAAAATCTCAGTAACAAAGCAAGAAGAAATAAGACACTAATGAAAATTGAAAGAACATTCACATTATGGATAGATTATATGACTGAACCTGAAAATTGATTTTCCAATATACCATAACATAAAATTCTCCTAAGATGTGTAAATCTCTGTTTATTTAAATCCAGAAAGGGGTAGTTTATAGTTCTTATAGATTAGGAAACAATCTAATATACTAAATGTGCAGTTTAGTTTGAAATTAACTTAATCTGTATGTTGGACATTGAGTTATATTGTATATATACTTCAATTGGAGAGCAATTTAAGACATTAAAAATGTGTAAGCTTACCTCTGGGCAAATTTGGCCTTGTACTTAGAATGCTATATATAATTTGTTATCCAATATAGGACATGATTGATGAATAAGTGGTGATATTAACATATTCAGCTAAACTGGAATTATAAATTTCTGACTTTCATCAAATTTAGGAAAATTTCAGCCATTCTCTTCCATATTTGCTTGGCTCTAATATTTTTTACCTCTTCTTCAGTAACACCAATTAAGCACATGTTTAATGACTTGATTATAGCAAAATCTCTGACACAGTTTTCTAAAAGAAGTTTTTTGTGTGTGTTTCACATGAGGTACTCTATGTTGATTTATGCTAAATTCACTTACTCTTCGCAAATGCATTCTGCTTCTGGTTCATTTAGTAAATTTTATAGTTCAGATACTATATTTTTGGTTCCTAAATTTATACTTTTTAATCATTTTTAGTTGTATGCAGTGATCTTTCTAATTATTTTATCCAGAAGCATTTGGTGAAGAGACTGTCTTTTATCCATTGTATATTCTTGCCTCCTTTATCAAAGATAAGTTACCCATAGCGGGCATGGGTTTATCTTTTGGGTTTCTATCTTGTTCTATTGATTTCTAGTTCTGTTTTGTGCCAATACCATACAGTCTTTATTACAGTAGCTTTGTAGTATAGTCTGATGCCAAGGAGGTTAATTCCTCCAGGTATGTCTTTCTATTCAAAGTTGCTCTGACTGTTTGGAGACTTTTGCCTCTTTCTGATTTTTTTGTTCTTAGTCTATAGGAATTCAAGGTGTTTTTCTGTATCAGTTTTGTATCCTGTGACTTTACTAAATTCAGTGATCATCTCTAGCAATTTTCTGTTGTTATCTTTAGGGTTTTCCCTGTATATAAATAAGTGAAAGGGAACATGAAAGTCTCTCAGTCATGTCTGACTCTTTCTGACCCCATGGACTGTACAGTGAATGGAATTCTCCAGGCCAGTATACTGGCCTTTTCCTTCTCCAGAGGAGCTGCCCAATCCAAGGATAGAACCCAGGTCTCCTGCATAACAGGCAGATTCTTTACCAGCTAAGCCACAATGGAAGCCAAATAACACTGGAGTGGGTAGCCTATCTCTTCTCCAGCGGATCTTCCCAACTCAGGAATTAACCTGGGGTCTCCTGCATTGCAGGCAGATTCTTTACCAACTGAGGTATGAGTATAGAAATATGATGTCTGTAAACAGGGAGAGTTTTTCTTTTTCCTTTCCAATCTGGATTTTTTTTTTTCCTTCTCTAATTGCTATGGCTAGGATTTCCAAAACTGTGTTGTATTGGTGAGAGTGGGCATCCTTCCCTTGTTTCTGATCTTAGAGGAAATACTTTCTGGTTTTCACCACTGAGAATAATATTTGCTATGGGTGTGCTATATATGACCTTTATTATGTTGAGGTGGGTTCCTTCTATGCTCATTTTATGGAGAGTTTTAATCATAAATGGGCATTGAAGTTTGTCAAAATCATTCTATACATCTATTGATATTATCAAATGGTTTTTGACTTTCAATTTGTTAATATGGTGTATCACTGATTGGTTTTCACATATTGAAGAATTCTTGCAATCCTGGGATACACCCCACTTGATCATGGTGTGTGATCCTTTTAATGTTGCATTTTTCTTGCTTGTATTTTGTTGAAATTCTTTTTCCCCAAAATAACTGTTCTCTCTTTTTTTTATTGTTATAGGTATATCATATCCTTCCTCTGATCTCACTTAATGTTAGAAAAGAGCCTCAGGTTACTGAATCTTAGCACTGGAGAGAACTGTTTGGAGATTTACTTCGTGTCAGTTTGGTCTGGTAAAATCACAGCCGTATGTCTGCCCCTTAGTAGTCTGTCTAAAGCATTTTCCAACTGCATTATGTATTCTTAGAAAATAACTTTCAGTATTTTATACCATTTTTGCAAAGTTTTTGCTTAAGTACTTTTTGTGTGCTTATTTTTGTTGTTGTCTCTTTTTTACATTAAAAAATTTATTTATTTTAATTGGAAGTTAATTACTTTGTAATATTGTGGTGGTTTTGCCATACATCGACATTAATCAGCCACAGGTGTACCCGCATCCTGGACCCCCTCCCACCTCTCTCCCTACCCCATGCCTCTGGGTTGTCCCAGAGCACCAGCTTTGAATGCCCTGCTTCATGCATTGAACTTGCAATAGGCATCTACTTCACATATGGTAATATACATGTTTCAATGCTATTCTCTCATATCAGATCACCCCCACCTTCTCCCACATAGTCCAAAAATCTATTCTTTACAACTGTGTCTCTTTTTTTACCTTTCCATAAAGGATTGTTATTACTGTCTTTCTAAATTCCATATATTTGCATTAATATACTGTATTGGCTTTTATCTTTCAGACTTATTTCACTTGGTATAATAGGCTCCAGTTGTGTCCACCTCACTAGAACTGACTAAAATGCTTTCTTTTTTATAGCTGAGTAATATTACATTGTGTATATGTACCACAACTTCCTTATTCATTCGTCTGCTGATGAACATCTAGGTTGCTTCCATGCCCTCTATTGCAAATAGAGCTGCAATGAGCATTGTGTACATGTGTCTCTTTCAACTCTGGTTTCCTCAGTGAGTATGTCAAGCAGTTGGATTTCTGGGTCATATGGCAGTTCCATTTCCAGTTTTTTAAGGCATCTCCACACTGATCACCATAGTGGCTGTAATAGTTTGCATTCCCACTGCATTCTCAGTGTAGGAGTGTTCCCTTTTTCCACATCCTCTCCAGCATTTATTGTTTCTAGACATTTTGATGGTAGCCATTCTGACCAGTGTGAGATGGTACCTGATTATGGTTTTGATTTGCATTTCTCTGATAATGAGTGATGTTGAACATTTTTTCATGGGTTTATTAGCTATCTGTATGTCTTCTTTGGAGAAATGTTTGTTTAATTCTTTGGCCCACTTTTTTATTAGGTCTTTTATTATTCTGAAATTGAGCAGCATGAGTTGCTTGTATATTTTGGAGATTGATTCTTTGTCACTTGTTTCATTAGCTATTATTTTCTCCCATTTTGAAAGCAGCCCTTTCACCTTGCTTATAGTTTCCTTCATTATGCAAAAGCTTTTCAGTTGAATTAGGTCCCATTGTGTTGTTTATTTGATGTACCTCTTGTTTTGTTTCTTGAGGTAGGCTTGTATTGCTATGAATCTCCCTCTTTGCACTGCTTTTACTGGATCCCATAGGTTTGGGGCTGTCATGTTTTCATTTTCATTTGTTTCTATGAATATTTTGATTTACTTTTTGATTTCTTCCATGATCAGAGTGTGTTGTTTAGCCTCCCTATGTTTGCATTTTTAATAGTTTAATAGTTTTTTTCCCCCTGTAATTGACATTTTATCTTACTGCATTGTGATCAGAAAAGATGCTTGAAATGATTTCAAGCATTGAAATTTCAAGCATTGAAATGATTTCAATTTTTAAAAATTTTACCAAGGCTAGATTTATGGTCCAGAATGTGATCTATTCTGAAGAATGTTTCGCATGAACGTGAATTCCATTGTTTGGGGTTGAATTGCCATATACATATCAATTAGGTCTAACTGGTCTATTGTATCAATTAGAGCTTGTGTTTCCTTGCTAATTTTCTGTTTGGTTGCTCTATTCATAGGTATGAGTGAAGCAATAAAGTCCCCTACTATTATTGTGTTGCTGTTAATTTTCCCTTTCATACTTGTTAATATTTGCTTACTTATTGAGGTGCTACTTACTTGGATGCATACATATTTTTAATTGCTATATCTTCTTCTTGGATAGATCTTTTGACCATTACTTAGTATCTTTCTTTGTCCCTTGTCATGGTCTTTGTTTCAAAGTCTATTTTAGCTGATATGAGTTTTACTTCCCCTGCTTTCTTTTGGATCCATTTGCATGAAATATATTTTCCCAACCCTGAACTTTCAGTCTGTATGTGTCCCTCGGTTTGAAATGGGTCTCTTGTAGACAGCATATATAGGGCTCTTGTTTTTGTATCCATCCAGCCAGTCTTTGTCTTTTGGTTGGAGCATTTAACAAATTTATATTTAAGGTAATTACTGATAAGCATGATCCAGTTACAATTTACTTGGTAGTTTGGGGCTCTTTTTTATTAACCTTTTCTGTGTTTCTTGTCTAGAGAAGATCCTTTAGCATTTATTTAAGAGCTGGTTTGGTGGTTCTGAATTCTCTCAGCTTTTGCTTGTCTGTAAAGCTTTTGATGTCTTCTTCATATCTGAATGAGATCCTTGCTGGGTAGAGTAATCTGTCTAACCACTGCCAACCCATACCTTCAAAGGATACACTCTAACACTAGCAATTAGGTCTGGTCCAGTCTCCTGTGGAGTCACTTCTCCTTTCCCCTGGAATCTTCTGCATGCAAAATATTTTTGGGGGCCCTCCAAGTGTGAAAGAACCTGGAAGAAATGGACACATTCTTAGAAAAGTTCAATCTTCCAAGACTGAACCGGGAAGAAATAGGAATTATGAGCAACCAATTACAAGCACTGAAATTGAAGCTCTGATCAAAAATCTTCAGAAACAAAAGACCAGGACCAGATGGCTTCAGGGGAGAATTCTATCAAACATTTAGAGAAGAGCTAATGCCTTTCCTTCAAAAACTCTTTCAAAAAATTTGCAAAGGAAGGAACATTTTCAAACTCATTCCACGAGACCACTATCACCCTGATACCAAATCCAGAAAAAGACAACACAAAAAATGAAAACTACAGGCCAATATCATTGATGAACATAAATGCAAAAGTCCTCAACAAAATTTTAGCAAACCAAATTCAACATCACATCAAAAAGTTTATACACTATGATCAAGTTGGGTTTATTCCAGGGATGCAGGATTCTTCAATATACACTAATCAATCAATGTGATACACCATGTTAACAAGTTGAAAAATAAAAGCCATTTGATAATCTCAATTGATGTAGAAAAAGCCTTTGACAAAATACAGCATCGATTTATGATTGCTGCCTCTGCTGTTAAGTCGCTTCAGTCTTGTCCGATCTGTGACCCCAGAGACGGCAGCCCACCAGGCTCCCCTGTCCCTGGGATTCTCCAGGCAAGAACACTGGAGTAGGTTGCCATTTACTTCTCCAATACATGACAGTGAAAAGTGAAAGTGAAGTCACTCAGTCGTGTCCGACACTTCGCAACCCCATGGACTGCAGCCTACCAAGCTCCTCCATCCATAGGATTTTCCAGGCAAGCGGAATGGAGTGGGCTGCCATTGCCCACTCTGATTTATGATTAAAACTCTTCAAAAATGGGCATAGAATGAATTTACCTCAACATAGTAAAAGCCACTTATGACAAGCATACAGCAAGCATTATTCTCAAAGGTAAAAAGCTGAAAGCTTTCCCCTTAAGATCCGGAACAAGACAAGGGGATCCACTTTTACCACTATTCTTCAACATAGTTCTGGAAGTCCTAGATACAGCAATCAGAGAAGAAAAAGAAATAAAAGAAATCCAGATTGGAAAATAAGAATTAAAGCTCTCACTGTTTGCAGATTACATGATACTCTACATAGAAAACCCTAAAGATAGTATCAAAAAATTACTAGAGCTAATCAGTGAATTTAGCAAAGTTTCAGAATGAAAATCAATACACAGTAATCATTTGCATTTCTACTTATTAACAATGAAAAATCAGAAAGAAATTAAGGTATCAATCCCATTCGGCATTGCAATGAAAAGAATTAAATATCTAGGAATAAACCTACCTATGGAGACAAAAGAACTGTATACAGAAAATTATAAGACACTAATGAAAGAAATCAAAGATGACATAAACAAATAGAGAGATACTCCATGTTTCTAGGTAGGAAGAATCAATATTCTGAAGATGACTATACTACCAAATGCCATCTACAGATTTAATGTGATCCATATCAAATTACCAGTGGCATTTTTCACAGAACCAGAACAAAAAATTTCACAGATCATATGGGAACACAAAAGACCCTGAATAGCAAAAGTGGTCTTGAGAAAGAAGAATGGAGTTGGAGTAATAAACTTTCCTGACTTCAGATTATACAACAAAGCTAAAGTCATCAAAAGAGTGTTGTATTGGGGGAAAAAAAAAACACACACAGAGAAACATAGACCAATGGAACAAGATAGGAAACCTAGAAATAAACCCATGCACCTATGGGTACCATATTTTTGACAAAGGAGGAAAGAATGGGGCTAAGACAGCTTCTTCAATAAGTGGTGCTGGGAAAACTGGACTGCAATGTGTAAAAGAATTAAATTTGAACATTTCCTAACACATACACAAAGATAAACTTAAAATGGAGTAAAGACCTAAATGTAAGTACAGAAACTATAAAAATCTTAGAGGAAAACATAGGCAGAACACTGGATTACAAAAATCAAAGCAAAATTCTATTTGACCCACCTCTTAGAGTAATGGAAGTAAGAACAAAAGAAAGCAAGTGGGACCTAATTAAACTTAAAACCTTTTGCACAGCAATGGAAACTATAAGCAAGATGAAAAGACAACCCTCAGAATGGGAGAAAATAATAGTAAATGGAACAACTGACAAAGGATTGGTTTCCAAAATATACAAGCAACTTATACATCTCAATAATAGAAAAACAAACAACCCAGTCAAAGAGTGGGGAAAAGACCTTAACAGAATTTCTCCAAAGAAGACACACAGATGGCTAACAAAAACATGAAAAGATGCTCAACACCTCTCATTATTAGGGAGATGCAAAACAAAACTATGATGAAGTATCACCTCACACCCGTCAGAATGGCCCTCATCAAAAAGTCTACAAACAGGAAATGCTGGAGAGCGTGTGGAGAGAAGGGAACACTCTTGCACTGTTGGTGGAATGTAGATTGATACAGCCACTATGGAAGATAGTATGGAAATTTCTTTTTTCTTTTTTTTTCATTTATTTTTATTAGATGGAGGCTAATTACTTTACAATATTGTAGTGGCTTTTGCCATACATTGACATGAATCAGCCATGGATTTACATGTGTTCCACATTCCAATCCCCCTCCCACCTCCCTCCCAATCCCATCCCTCTGGGTCTTCCTAGTGCACCAGCCCTGAGCACTTGTCTCATACATCCAACCTGAACTGGTGATCTATTTCACCCTTGATAGTATACTTGTTTCAATGCTGTTCTCTCAGAACATCCGACCCTGGCCTTCTCCCACAGAGTCCAAAACTCTGTTCGGTACATCTGTGTCTCTTTTTCTGTTTTGCATATTGGGTTATTGTTACCATCTTTTTAAATTCCATATATATGTGTTAGTATACTGTATTGGTCTTTATCTTTCTGGCTTACTTCACTCTGTATAATGGGCTCTGGTTTCATCCATCTCATTAGAACTGATTCAAATGAATTCTTTTTAATGGCTGAGTAATATTCCATGGTGTATATGTGCCACAGCTTCTTTATCCATTCATCTGCTGATGGGCATCTAGGTTGCTTCCATGTCCTGGCTATTATAAACAGTGCTGCGATGAACATTGGGGTGCACGTGTCTCTTTCAGATCTGGTTTCCTCAGTGTGTAGGTCCACAAGTGGGATTACTGGGTCATATGGCAGTTCTAATTCTAGTTTTTAAAGAAATCTCCACACTGTTCTCCATAGTGGCTGTGCTAGTTTGCATTCCCACCAACAGTGTAAGAGGGTTCCCTTTTCTCCATGCCCGCTCCAGCATTTATTGCTTGTAGACTTTTGGATAGCAGCCATCCTGACTGGCGTGTAATGGTACCTCATTGTGGTTTTGATTTGCATTTCTCTGATAACGAGTGATGTTGAGCATCTTTTCATGGGTTTGTTAGCCATCTGTATGTCTGCTTTTGAGAAATGTCTGTTCAGTTCTTTGGTCCATTTTTTGATTGGGCCATTTATTTTTCTGGAATTGAGCTTCAGAAGTTGCTTGTATATTTTTCAGATTAATCCTTTGTCTGTTTCCTCATTTGCTATTATTTTCTCCCAATTTGAGGGCTGTCTTTTCACCTTGCTTATAGTTTCCTTTGTTGTGCAAAAGCTTTTAAGTTTCATTAGGTCCCATTTGTTTATTTTTGCTTTTATATCCGATATTCTGGGAGGTGGGTCATAGAGGATCCTGCTGTGATTTATGTCAGAGAGTGTTTTGCCTATGTTCTCCCCTAGGAGTTTTATAGTTTCTGGTCTTATATTTAGATCTTTAATCCATTTTGAGTTTACTTTTGTCTATGGTGTTAGAAGGTGTTCTAGTTTCATTCTTTTACAAGTGGTTGACCAGTTTTCTCAGTACCACTTGTTAAAGAGGTTGTCTTTTTTTTCCATTGTATATCCTTGCCTCCTTTGTCGAAGATAAGGTGTACATAGGTATGCGGATTTATCTCTTGGCTTTCTGTTCTGTTCCATTGATCTATATTTCTGTCTTTGTGCCAGTACCATACTGTATTGATGACTGTGGCTTTGTAGAAGAGTCTGAAGTCAGGCAGGTTGATTCCTCCAGTTCCATTCTTCTTTCTCAAGATTGCTTTGGCTATTTGAGGTTTTTTTAATTTCCATACAAATTGTGAAATTATTTGTTCTAGTTCTGTGAAGAATACCATTGGTAGCTTGATAAGGATTGCATTGAATCTATAGATTGCTTTGGGTAGTATAGCCATTTTCACAATATTGAGTCTTCCAATCCATGAACACAGTATATTTCTCCATCTATTTGTGTCCTCTTTGACTTTTTTCATCAGTGTTTTATAGTTTTCTATATATATATAGGTATTTCTTTTCTTTAGGTAGATATACTCCTAAGTATTTTATTCTTTTTGTTGCAATGGTGAATGGTATTGTTTTAATTTCTCTGTTTTTTTATTGTTAGCATATAGGAATGCAAGGGATTTCCGTGTGTTTATTTTATATCCTGCAACATTACTGTATTCATTGATTAGCTGTAGTAATTTTCTGGTAGAGTCTTTAGGGTTTTTTATGTAGAGGATCTTGTCGTCTGCAAACAGTGAGAGTTTTACTTCTTCTTTTCCTATATGGATTCCTTTTATTTCTTTTTCTGCTCTGACTGCTGTGACCAACACTTCCAAAACTATGTTGAATAGTAGAGGTGAGAGTGGACACCCTTCTCTTGTTCCTGACTTCAAGGGAAATGCATTCAATTTTTCACCATTGAGGATAATGTTTGCTGTGGGTTTGTCATATATAACTTTCATTATGTTTAGGTATGTTCTTTCTATGCCTGCTTTCTGGAGAGTTTTTATCATAAATGGATGTTGAATTTTGTCAAAAGCTTTTTCTGCATCTATTGAGATAATCATATGGTTTTTATCTTTCAATTTGTTAATGTGGTATATTACATTGATTTGCAGATAGTAAAGAATACCTGCATTCCTGGGATAAAGCCCACTTGGTCATGGTGTATGATCTTTTTAATATGTTGTTGGATTCTGTTTGCTAGAATTTTGTTAAGGATTTTTGCATCTATGTTCATCAGTGTTATTGGCCTCTAGTTTTCTTTTTTTGTGGCATCTTTGTCTGGTTTTGGTATTAGGGTGATGACGGCCTCATAGAATGAGTTTGGAAGTTTGCCTTCTTCTGCAATTTTCTGGAAGAGTTTAAGTAAGATAGATATTAGCTCTTTAAATTTTTGGTAAAATTCAGCTGTGAAGCCATCTGGTCCTGGGCTTTTGTTTGCTGGAAGATTTCTGATTACAGTTTCGATTTCCATACTTGTGATGGCTCTGTTAAGATCTTCTATTTCTTCCTGGTTAAGTTTTGGAAAGTTATACTTTTCTAAGAATTGTCCATGTCTTTCAAGTTGTCCATTTTATTGGCATAGAGCTGCTGGTAGTAGTCTCTTATGATCCTTTGTATTTCAGTGTTGTCTGTTGTGATCTCTCCATTTTCATTTCTAATTTTGTTAATTTGGTTCTTCTTTCTTTGTTTCTTAATGAGTCTTGCTAATGGTTTGTCAATTTTGTCTATTTTTTCAAAAAACCAGCTTTTAGCTTTGTTGATTTTTGCTATAGTCTCCTTAGTTTCTTTTGCATTTATTTCTGCCCTAATTTTTAAGATTTCTTTCCTTCTACTAACCCTGGGGTTCTTCATTTCTTCCTTCTCTAATTGCTTTAGGTGTAGAGTTAGGTTATTTATTTGACTTTTTTCTTGTTTCTTGATGTAAGCCTGTAATGCTATGAATCTTCCCCTTAGCACTTGTTTTACAGTGTCCCATAGGTTTTGGGTTGTTGTGTTTTCATTTTCCTTTGTTTCTATGCATATTTTGATTTCTTTTTTTATTTCTTCTATGATTTGTTTGTTATTCAGAAGCGTGTTATTTAGCCTCCATATGTTTGAATTTTTAATAGTTTTCTTTTTTTTTCCTGTAATTGAGATCTAGTCTTATGGCACTGTGGTCAGAAAAGATGACTAGAATGATTTCAATTTGTTTTGAATTTACCAAGGCTAGATTTATGGCCCAGGATGTGATCTATTCTGGACAAGGTTCCATGTGCACTTGAGAAAAAGGTGAATTTGATTGTCTTGGAGTGAAATGTCCTATAGATATAAATTAGGTCTAGCTGACCCATTGTGTCATTTATAGTTTGTGTTTCCTTATTAATTTTGTATTTAGTTTATCTCTCCATAGGTGTGAGTGGGGTATTAAAGTCTCCCACTATTATTGTGTTATTGTTAATTTCCCACTTCATTCTTGTTAGCAGTTGCCTTACATATTGCAGTGCTCCTACGTTGGGTGCATATATATTTATAATTGTTATATGTTCTTCTTGGATTGATCCTTTGATCATTATGTAGTGTCCTTCTTTGTCTCTTTTCACAGCCTTTATTTTGAAGTCTATTTTATCTGATATGAGTATTGCGACTCCTGCTTTCTTTTGGTCTCCGTTTGCGTGGAATATTTTTTTCCCACCCTTCACTTTCAGTCTGTATGTGTCCCTTGCTTTGAGGTGGGTCTCTTGTAGACACCATATATAGGAGTCTTGCTTTTGTATCCATTCAGCCAGTCTTTGTCTTTTGGTTGGGGCATTCAACCCATTTACATTTAAGGTAATTATTGGTAAGAATGGTCCCATTGCCATTTGCTTTGTTGTTTTGGGTTCACGTTCATACAACCTTTCTGTGTTTCCTGTCTAGAGAAGATCCTTTAGCATTTGTTGAAAAGCTGGTTTGATGGTGCTGAATTCTCTCAGCTTTTGCTTATCTGTAAAGCTTTTAAATTCTCCTTCATATCTGAATGAAATGCTTGCTGGGTACAGTAATCTAGGTTGTAGATTATTCTCTTTCATTACTTTAAATATGTCCTGCCATTCCCTTCTGGCCTGAAGAGTTTCTATTGAAAGATCAGCTGTTATCCTTATGGGAATCCCCTTTGTGTTATTTGTTGTTTCTCCCTTGCTGCTTTTAATATTTGTTCTTTGTGTTTGATCTTTATTAATTTGACTTATATGTGTCTTGGGGTGTTTCACCTTGGGTTTATCCTGTTTGGGACTCCCTGGGTTTCTTGGACTTGGGTGGCTATTTCCTTCCCCATTTTAGGGAAGTTTTCAGCTATTATCTCCTCGAGTATCTTCTCATGGCCTTTCTTTTTGTCTTCTTCTTCTGGGACTCCTATGATTCAAATGTTGGGGTGTTTCACATTGTTCCAGAGGTCCCTGAGGTTGTCCTCATTTCTTTCTTTTTTCTTTTTTCCTCTCTGCTTCATTTATTTCCACCATTTTATTTTCTACCTCACTTATCCTATCTTCTGCCTCCATTATTCTACTGTTGGTTCCCTCCAGAATGTTTTTGATCTCATTTATTGCATTATTCATTTTTAATTGACTCTTTTTTATTTCTTCTAGATCCTTGTTAAACATTTCTTGCATCTTCTCAATCTTTGTCTCCAGGTTATTTATCTGTAACTCCATTTTGTTTGAATCATTTTTATTATCACTATTCTAAATTCTTTTTCAGGTAGATTCCCTACCTCCTCCTCTTTTGTTTTGCTTGTTGGGCATTTTTCATGTTCCTTTACCTGCTAGGTATTTCTCTGCCTTTTCATCTTATTTAGATTGCTAGGTTTGGGGTGACCTTTTCGTATTCTGGTAGTCTGTGGTTCCTTTTTATTGTGGAGGTTTCTCCCAGTGGGTGGGGCTGGGTGTTTGGCTTGTCAAGGTTTGCTGGTTAGAGAAGATTGTGTCGGTGTTCTGGTGGGTGGAGCTGGATTTCTTCTCTCTGGAGTGCACTGGAGTGTCCAGTAGTGAGTTTTCAGATGGGTCTATGGGTTTGGTGTGACTTTGGGCATCCTGTATATTGATGCTCAGGGCTATATTCCTGCATTGCTGGAGAATTTTCATGGTAGGTCTTGCTCTGGAATTTATTGGCTCTTGGGTGGTGGTTGGTTTCAATGTAGATATGAAGGCTTTTGGATGATCTCTTATTAATTAATGTTCCCTGTAGTCAGGAGTTCTCTGCTGTCCTCAGGTTTTGGGCTTAAGCCTCTTGCCTCTGGGTTTCAGTCTTATTCTTTCAGTAGCCTCAAGACTTCTCCCTCCATACAGCACTGATAATAAAACTTCTAGGTTAATGGTGAAAGGATTATCCACAGTGAGGGACAGCCAAGAGGTTCACAGAGTTACATGAAGAAGAGGAGAGGGAGGAAGGAGATAGAGGTGAGCAGGAGTAGAAAAGGGGGAATTCAAGAGAGGAGAGACAGATCTAGGTTGTACTCTGTTCCCTAAGTGTTCTCTGCAGCCCAGAATAGCCACAGAGATTCACAGAATTGGATTGAGAAGAGAAGGGGGAGGGAGGAAATAGAAGTGATCTGGGGGAGAAAAAGGAGAATCAAAAGGGGTAGAGAGTGATCAAACCAGTAATCACACTCCTGAGTAAAAATGGGTACTGAAGGTTGGATTCTTAAATGTCCAAAATTGATATCAAATACTGAACAGCAAAGATTAAGAATCTAGAGTAGAGGTTAGACTCTTAAAAATACAATAGTAAAAAACCACAAAAACACAAAAACTTTAAGAAATATATATGGAGTTCACTTTAAAAATAGGGTCTTTATTTATTTATTTATTTTTGACCAGGTTATAGTGGGTTATAAAAATGAAAATTAAGGAGTAATAGAGGACTTTAAAAAAAAAGAAAAAGTTAAAAAAGAAAGAGAAAAAAAATTTTTTAATTAAAAATTTTAAAAAAATAGTAGTAAAAATATATCTAGGAATTTCTCTGGAGCTGTTTTGGGCAGTGTGGGTTCAGTTCAGCTTCAGATAGCTCCTTGTTCGAGCTTACACTTCTCACTATCTATAGGCCCCTTCCAGTATAGTTGGTGTTTGCAGGGATTTTAATCTGTTGCACCGGTCACTTCTGAAACTGTTCCCTTTGTTTCTTTGGCTTCTGTTTGCAGGTCTCTTCAGTGTCTAATTTCTGCCCTGACACACGCGGGCGGAGGTGGTCTCTTGTTCAGGTTCGCTTGTTCAGTCGTGCTGCAGGTAGGGAGGGGCGCTGCAGACAAATGTCACTGGTCTGTGTGGGGAGAACTCGCGGTTTTCCGGCCACACTAGGTTTGCACCTGCTCAGGGCGGGTGTGTGTGCTTTCCCTGTCTACACTGCTCAGGCTCCAGGCTGCTCTCCAGGGAGCGGGTCCTGCATTGCATGCACTCCCCAGGCCCAAGCCACCCAGATTCAGTTTTCGGGTATTCCACAAAAGCAGAGACTCGGTTGGACCTGCGTTTTGTGCCGTCTCAGGTCGGAGCAGCTCAGGCAGCCAGAAGTTTGATAAGCGCACTCTCCCCAGGTGCAGGGCGCCTTATCCCCTCTGCAGTCCCAGCCTCAGTTTCCCTGCACGCTGGTTGGGTGCACCTTGTGTCACTTCTGGGGAGCTGGACTCTAGCTGGGACCCTCCCAGTGGATGTTGACCATTCAGAATCTCAAGGAAGTCTTTGGTTAGAAGCTGGAAGCCTGTTTGCAGTTTGGTAGGGGATTCCGTCTCTGGGGCCAAGTTTACCCCTTCCCCCTCCTCCCTGCCTTCTGCTTCTGGCCGGGGATGGGCCGGTCCCCTGCCAGGTAGCTCTTGTGGTATTGGCTCAGTCTTTCCTTCTGGGAACTGGCGGGTAGTGCCTAAGTTTAGGGCTTTTCCCAACTTAATTCTCTCTTTCTTGCTATCCCACAGTTTAAGTTGCTATCTCACGTTAGCTCCCTCCGATTGCCCTCAGGGCATTCAGGCCCGGTCCTTACCCTAAGCACTGCCACCCGCTCCTCTCCATTCTGCCCCCACTTGCTGGTGGCGGATGTGAGCATCTGGGGTACTTTTCTGCTGGGAGTTGCTTTTAGGCATGTAATCTGTGGGTTTTATTTATTTTTCCTCCCAGTTAGGTTGCCCTCCGAGATTTGAAAACTTCCCCCAGACCCGCCAGTGAGATGGTTTCCTGGTGTTTGGAAACTTTCTCTATTAAGACTCCCTTCCCGGGATGGATCTCCATCCCTAACTCTATTGTCTCTCTTTTTATCTTTTATATTTTGTCCTACCTCCTTTTGAAGACAATGGGCTGCTTTTATGGGTGTCTGATGTCCTCTGCTAGTGATCAGAAGTTGTTTTGAGTAGTTGGCTCAGCGTTCAAATGTTCTTTTGATGAATTTGTAGGGGACAAATTGGTCTCCCCGTCCTATTCCTCCGCCATCTTAGTTCCGTCTCTCTGGAAATTCCTTTAAAAACTACTAATAAAACCACCATGTGACCTGGCAATTCCACTCCTAGGCATATACCTTGAGGAAACCAAGATTGAAAGAGACACAAGTATCACATTGTTCATAGCAACACTGTTTGCAATAGCTAGAACATGGAGGCAACCTAGATGTCCATTGACAGATGAAAGGATAGGGAAGCTGTGGTACATAAATGCAATGGAATATTACTCAACCAGAAAAAGAAACACATTTGAGTCAGCTCTAATGAGGTTGGTGAACCTAGAACCTATACAGAGTGAAGTGTGTCAGAAAGAGAAAGATAAATAGAGTATTCTAACACATATACATGGAATCTAGAAAAATGGTACTGAAGAATTTATTTACAGGGCAACAATGGAGAAACAGACATAGAGAATAGACATATGGACACGGTGAGAAGGGAGGAGAGGGTAAGATGTATGGAAAGAGTAACATGGAAACTTACATTACCATATGTGAAATAGATAGCCAATGGTAATTTGCTGTATGGCTCTGGAAATTCAAACTGGTGCTCTGAATCAACCTAGAGGGATGGGATAGGGAGGAAGATGGGAGGGAGGTTCAAAAGGGAAGGATTATATGTATACATATGGCTGATTCATATTGAGATTTGACAGAAAACAGCAAAATTCTGTAAAACAATTATCCTCCAATAAAAATTGAATTTTTTTTATTTTTATTTTTTTTAAAGAATAGGTATATGTCTATGTATGACAGGTTTACTGTGCTGTGCATCTGAAACTAGCACAGTGTTGTGGGTATACACCTCAGTACAATTTTCTTTGTAACTCTTAAGGAAAAAGAAAAAAGGAATCTCCTATAGATATCAGTTAGACCCATTGGTCTAATATGTTATTTAAAGCTTGTGTGTTCCCTTTTAAATTTTCTGTTTAGATGATCTGTCCATTGGTGTAAGTGGAGTGTTAAAGTTACTTAATCATTATGTTACTGCCGATTTCTCTTTTTGGTTGCCATCTGTTTTATGTGTTAAAGTCTTCCTATGTTGGTTGCATAAAGAGTTATAATTACTATATCTTCTTCTTGAGTTGATCTTTCAGTCATTATTTAGTGTCCTTCCTTATCTTTTGTAACAATTTTTATTTTAAAATCTATTTTTTTTCTTATAAAAGCATTGTTTCTCCATATTTCTTTTGATTCTATTTCATGGAATACTTTTTTCCATCCCGTCACTAACAGTCTGTATGTGTCCCCGGATATGAAGTGAGTCTCTTGCAGACAGTATACACAAAAATTTTCTTTCTATATTCATTCAGTTACTCTGTATCTTTTGATTGGATCATTTAATCCATTTACATTTAAGGTAGTTATCAATATGTGTGCTTATTCTGTCATTTTCTTAATTGTTTGGGATTTGTTCCTGTGGATTTTTTTTTTTTTTTCTGTTGTGTTTTCTGCCTAGCAAAGATCCTTTAGCTTTTGTCATTAGGCTTGTTTGGTGGTACTGGATTCTCTTATCTTTTGCTTATCTGAAAAACTATTGCTTTCTCCATTAAATCTGAAGGAGATTCTTGCTATGTAGAGTAATCTTGGTTATAGAATTTTCCCTTTCATTAGTTTAATATATCCTGCCTCTCCTTTTTGGCTCCTTATGGAGCTTCCTTTGTATGATCTATATCTATATCTATATCTATATCATCTATGTAGTTTTCCCTTTACTGCTTCTAATAATTTTTTTCTTTGTTTTGTTAGTTTTATTAATATGTGCCTTACTGTTTTTCTCCTAGGCTTTATCCTGTATGAGACCTTCTGTCCTGGACTTGGGTGGCCATTTCCTTTCCCATTAGAGAAGTTTTTGTTGATAATCTCTTCAAATATTTTCTGAAACTCTTTCTCTTTCTCTTCTGTGACCCCTATCATTTAAATATTGGTATGTTTAAAATTGCCCCAGAAGCCTCTGAGACTGTCCTGAAATCTTTTCATTATTTTTTCCTTATTCTGCTCATCAGCAGTTATTTCTACCTTTCTATCTTCCAGCTCACATCTCTAATCTTCTCCTTCAGCTTTTCTGTTATTGATCCCTTCTAGAGGATTTTTAATTTCAGTAATTGTATGCTTACTGCTGTTTCTTTATTCTTTATTTCTTCTAAAGTTAAAAGAGAAACTGTGTCACTCAGTTATGTCTTACTCTTTGTGACCATATGGACTATATAGCCCATGATGCTCCTCCATCATAGAATTCTCCAGGCAAGAATACTGGAATGGCTTGCCATTCCCTTTTCCAAGGGATCTCCCTGATCCAAGGATCAAATTCAGATCTTTAAATTAGGTGGTTTCTTTATTATCTGAGTCACCAGGGAAGCCCTTATTTCTTCTAAGTCCTTGCTAAATGTGTAAAATATTTCCTGCATTTCCTCCATGTTATTTTCCAGATTTCTTTTTCTTCTTTTCTATCACTACTCTAAATTCTTATGTCAGATAGTTTTCTTATTTCTTCTTCATTTATTTGATCTTGTAGGTTTTTTACCTTTCTCCTTTGTTTTGTAACATAGTTCTTTGGGGTTTTTTTTGGTCATCTCATTTGTTTATTTGTTTATTTTGATGGGTGGGACTGTTTTCCTGTCTTACCACTAGTTTGGTCTGACATTTCCAGCAGTGGAATTTGCAAACTGTTGGGTAGAGCTGGGTCTTGGTATTGAGATGTAAACCTCAATGAAGTCTCACTCTGATTAATATTTCCTGGAGCCTGATATTGTCTGTTAGTCTAGCAGTTCAGACTCAGCACTCTTACCCCAGGAAGTCAGGCCTGATCTCAGACCTGTGAACTGGAATTCTGTGAATGCATTATGTGGCAAAAACATAAATAAATAAATTAAAATGAACAGAAAAATTAAAAATTAATCAATTTAGAATATTAGCAAATATTAGAAAAATATGAATTTATAAGAAATAGGCACTGGAAGATAAAACCTTACTCAAAAAGCAAAGAGGAAACTAATAATTATTTTAAAAGGGAGCAGTAAAATAACAAAGAATAAAAAGCAAAATAGATTGAAAAATCAACAGATACACTGGGGGAGAAATGAATATATTAAAAAAAGAAAACCTGGAGGGTAAAACTGGACTCCAATGGAAGAGAGAAATACAGATAGATATATAGATAAAAATATATGAAAATTTGAATAGAAATTAAAAAATAAAAAGGAGTGAAATAATAGCAGAGAATACAAAATAAAGTTAGAGCACTAACAGAAATAATAGAAAAACTAAGAATACATATGAAACAACCACTAAAGGTTAAACTCAAACTTTTCAATCCCAGATATGTAAGGATTTTTCAACATTTGCAAATCAATGTGATACACCATATCAACAAGTTGAAGAATAAATATATATTCTCAATATAAGCATCTCAATAGATGTAGAAAAGGCTTTTGACAAAGTGCAGCACTCATTTATGATAAATATACTCCATAAGGTGGGCATAGAGGGTACATACCTCAACATAATAAAGGTCACATATGACAAACCTACAGCTATATTGTGATCAATGGTGAAAAGCTGAAAGCATTCCATCTAAGATCAGGAACAAGACAAGAATGCCCACTCTCTCCACTTTTATTGAACATAGTTTTGGAATTCCTAGCTACAGCAACCTGAGAAGAAAAAGAAATAAAGGGAATCCAAATAGGAAAAGAAGAAGTTAAGCTGTCACTGTTTGCAAATGACATGATATTATACATAGAAGATGCTAAAGATTCTACCAGAAAACTGCTAAAACCCATCAATGAATTTGGTTAAGTTGCAGGTTACAAAATTAATACACAGAAATCTATTGCAGTTCTATATATTAACAATGAAAGATCAGAAATAGAAATTCAAAAAGCAATTCCATTTACCATTGAATAAAAAATAATAAAATACCTAAGAATAAACCTGCATAAGAGGAAAAAAACATGTACTCTGAAAGCTATAAAATACTGATGAAAGAAATAGAAGAAGACATAAACAAATGGAAAGATATTCCATGTTCATGGATTAGAAGAATCAATATTGTCAAAATGACTAGGCTATTCAAGATACGCTACAATTCAGTGCAATCCCTATCAAATTACAAATGACATTTTTCACAGAACAAAAACTGTCAAAATTTGTATGGAGATACAAAAGGCCCTGAGTAGCCAAAGTAATCTTGAAAAGGAAAAATAAAGCTGGAGGAATCAGCCTCCCTGAATTCTGAGTTACTATAAAGCTACAGTCATCAAAACTGTATGATATTGGCATAAAAAAAATAGAAATAAAGATCAATGGAACAGGATAGAAAACTCAGAAATAAGCCCAAGCACCTAAATTAATCTATGACAAAGAAAGCAAGGTTACACGATGTTGAAAAGACAGTCTCTTCACCAAGTGGTGCTGGAAAAACTGGACGACCACATGTAAAAAGAATGAAATTTGATAATTCCTTAACTCCATACACAGAAATAAGCTCAACATGGATTGAAGACCTAAGTGTTAGTCTGGACAGTATAAAACTCTTAGAGGAAAACATAGGCAGAACATTGTTTAATATAAATCACAGCAACATCTTTTTCAATCCGTCTCTAAGCATAATGGAAATTAAAAGCAAAAATAAAAAAACAGGACCTACTTAAACTCAAAAGCTTTTGCACAACCATGGCAATATTAAGCAAAATACAAAACCAACCCACAGATTGGGAGAAAATATTTGCAAATGATGTGACTGATAAGGGATTGGTCTTCAAAATTTACAAACAGCTTATGACACTTAATAACATCAAAACAAATAGTCCACTCAAAACATGGACAGAAAACCTGAATAGACATTTCTCTAAAGAGGACATACAGATGGCCAATAGGTACATGAAAAAACGTTCAACAGTGCTAGTTACTAGAGAATTGCAAATCAAAACTCTAATGAGATATCACCTTTCACTGGTCAGAATGACTATTATCAAAAAACCCACAAACAACAAATTCTGGAGAGGGTGTGGAGAGAAAGGAATGCTCCTGTACTGTCTACAGTAAAGTAAGTGGTACAGCCACTATGGAGAACAGTATGGAGGTTCCTTAATAAACTAAAAATAGAGCTATCATATGACTCCAAAAGATACATGCATCCTACTGTTCATTGCAGCAGTAGCCAAGACACGAAAGCCACCTGAATGTCCATCAACAGAGGAAAGGATAAAAAGGATGTGGTACATATATTCACTGGACTATTACTCAGCCACTAAGAAGAATGAAATAGTGCCACTTGCAGCAACATGGATGGACCTAAAGAGTGTCATACTTAGTGAAGTAAGTCAGAGGAGAAATATCACACAACATTCCTTATATCTGGAATCTAAAAAGAAATTACACAAATGAACTTACTTACAAAATAGAAAAAGACTCATAGACTTGGAAAACAAACTCTAGGTTCCCAGGGGAAAGAGATAGTTAAGGACTTTGGGAGAATCATGTACACACTGCTATATTTAAAATGGATTACCATCAAAAACCTATTGTATAGCATATGGAATGTTGCTCAATGTTATGTGCCAGTCTGGATGGGGTGGGGATTTAGGGGAGGATGGATGCATGTATTTGTATGGCTGAGTTCCTTCATTGTTCAGCTAAAACTATCACAACATTGTTAATTGGCTATATCCAAATACAATGTTTACGGTGTTAAACAAAAAACAAACAAAAAAAAAACTCTACTAGAAAGAGAAAAAACATCATGAGAAAATAAAACAATAACAACAAAAATAAAAACAAATGGAGAACAAACCTTTGAGGTGGGTGTAGTGGCTTAGACGGGGAATGACTTGGCTTGGGCTGTGGCATGATTTAGGTGGAGATGGGGTTTAGGCAGGGGCAGGGTCCTGATTCAGGTCCCACACTGCAAGAAAAGGCCATGGATGGAGTTGGGTCAGGGTCCTGGCCTCAACCCAGCAGAGGGGGCCTCTGGAGTGCCTCCAGTTTTGGGGTGTGGAGGATCAGGCCAAGGCCCTTAAGAGGCCACCAAGGGACAAGTAGTTGGGGGAATACCAAGGGTTTCCCCACACCTTCACACCCAGAGTGATCCTTTCCCAAATGGCCAGCCTTTTTCTCCCATCCATCTCATGACCATAGAACCTATGCAGGCAGAGGGTGCTCTCAGAGATAGCCCCAGATGCAGAGTTCCTGGGGCAGAGGGCAGAAGTGGTCCCCAGAGGACCAAGGGGAGACACAGAGGGTGGAGGGCTCTCAGAGGAGGGAGAGCAAAAGAGTGCCCTGGATGATAGAGAGCTCAGCTAGAGAACAGAGGGGAGTCCAGGAGGACCAAGAGGGCACCACAGTATAGAAGACTCCTAGAGAATGGCGAAGGGGGCCCCGGAGGGCAGAGGTAGTCCCAGAGGATGAAGGGCTTGGCCAAAGGCCTCAGGAGGCTCCTCGGGTCCAAATGGGCAGGGAAACACCAAGCAGTTCCTCATTGCTCAAATTCTGAGGATTTTCCCCTGGGCAACCTGACTTTATTTCCTCCCCCATTTCACAAAACTCTCCAAGCACATGGGACCCTGATGTTCAGAGGAAGCCCTGGGGGGATAGAAGGAGTCCTGGAGGATGAAGGGCCAAGTTGGGGACCTCAGGACACTCCCCAGGGCCAAGTGTATGGGAAATATTAGGCGTCTCTCTTAGTAGACCCTCCAACCCCCAGGATCCTTCTCCTCCCTGCTGATCTCCTGGAGGCAAGCATGATTCCCCTGGTTACCTTCAAATTTTGACTGCTATTTACAACATTTCAGTATCTCAGCCATTGTATAATAATTTTTCCCTTATTTCTTGGCTATGAGTCATTTTTCTTGGCACTTCTTCTGTTGAATAATAAATTATATCCTGAATTTTAACTTGCAGGGATTCTAGATTGCTTTCTTTCTTTCTTTTTTGAAGGAAGATTATTTCTTTTGCATTAGACAATCATCTTTACTAGATTTAAATGTGAAACTTTATTTCCTTAGCAGCAGCTTTGATCTTACCTGATATTTCATCTTTAGCTTCACTTCAGTTCAGCTCAGTCACTCAGTCATGTCCAACATTTTGTGAACCCATGAACCTCAGCACACCAGGCCTCGTTGTCCGTCACCAACTCCCCGAGTTTACCCAAACTCATGTCCATTGTGTCAGTGATGCCATCCAACCATCTCACCCTCTGTTGTCCACTTCTCATCCTGCCCTCAAACTTTCCCAGCATCAGGGTCTTTTCAAATGACTCAGCTCTTCACATCAGGTGGCCAAAGTATTGGAGTTTCAGCTTCAACATCAGTCCTTCCAATGAACACCCAGTACTGATTTCCTTCAGGATGGAATGGTTGGATCACCTCACAGTCCAAGGGACTCTCAAGAGTCTTCTCCAACACCATTCTTCAAGCATCAGTTTTTCGGTGCTCAGCTTTCTTCACAGTCCAACTCTCACATCCATACATGACCACTGGAAAAACCATAACCTTGACTAGACGAAACTTTCTTGGCAAAGTAATGTCTCTGCTTTTTAATATGCTGTCTAGGTTGGTCATAACTTTCCTTCCAAGGAGTAAGTTTCTTTTAATTTCATGGATTCAATCACTATCTACAGTGATTTTGGAACCCAAAAATAATAAAGTCAGCCAATTTCCCCATCTATTTGCCATGAACTGATGGGACCGTATACCATGATCTTAGTGTTTTGAATGTTGGGCTTTAAGCCAACTTTTCACTCTCCTCTTTCACTTTCATCAAGAGGATCTTTAGTTCTTTACTTTTGGCCATAAGGGTGGTGTCATTTGCTTATCTGAGGTTATTATTTTCCCCGGCAATCTTGATTCCAGCTTGTGATTCTTCCAACCCAGTGTTTCTCATGATGTACTCTGCATATAAGTTAAATAAGCAGAGTGACAATATACAGCCTTGACATACTCATTTTCCTATTTGGAACCAGTCTGTCATTCTATGTCTTTAGCTTAGCCCCTTAGAATCTGTTCCATACATGCAAAGTTCAGGAGTTAGTCAGGAATAAGGATAGACAGAGTTGGATATTCTTCCATTATCTCTTTTCTTTCCTGGATTCTGCCATTCTTCTGCAAACTGCAGTTTCCTTTGCTTCAGTTTTCTGGCTACTCTGAATATAAATTCACCAAGAATTTGTGAATTTGAAGAAACATATTGGAAAGAAGAAACTATGCCTTTGTAGGATAATGTGACATGTGTACAGAGAAGCTGTAATAAAGCTTAAATGTTTCATTTGTGGGCCCCTACACCTCCATTTCTGCATGGCAAGCAAAATTGAGTGGACTATTCTGTGCTGCTTCAAGCAGAGACCTCTGGAATTCTGTCCTTAGAATATTTTATTCCACAAGTAAGTTGAGTATTAACTGGGTTTGAACTTCTGTACTTTCTGATAGTGTGCATCCATCTGCTTGTTATAACAAAGTCCCTTATTTGATATTAATAATGTTGGGCTGCACCCACATGCCTACAAGTCCTGTGCTTGTCCAGCTTCAAGACAGAAAAAAGAGCCAGGAGTCATCAACAGAGACATCAATAGTTGAATGGATGGGGAAGCTTACACATCTGAAGTAAGGCCCTGGAGTGACACTCTACAGTATGGGCAGTACTTGGTGACTCTCTTAGCTCCAGGTGGGAGGGAGGAGAGTATGCCAATTACAGGAGGAGTTATGTCAGCTTGGGTATTTAGTTACCAGGGAAGTTATCAGAGGGATATGTACAAGCAGCGAGAGAATAGGTATCAAGAGTGGCCTAATCATACACTAATATATAAATAAGAGATCAGATGGAGAATTCTCAATTATCTTTTTGAGTTTAAAATGCTCTTTCAGTGGAAGCTGATGAAGATAGAATACAAGACCTTAAACTACAACTTCTACACATATGCTAAAATCTTAATACACTATTTAAAGAATAAAGGAGTTACTTCAAAAATATTACACTGAAACTACTCTGTTGTGTGTGACAGTTTAGAAGACAATATATCTCCTCATAAGAGTCTAGCTTATTAGCTGATTTCCTTAATGCATTTTATCTAGATATGTCATTTACGAACTTTACTGTGTTATTTTATAACTAAAAATAACCAGTGTTCACTTTTTATTAGCATGTCAACAGTAGGAAAAAACACACCTATTTTTCATTATTTATTTTCTAAATATTTATCACCTTATTTGTCCGTCTTTTTTATTAGTAACTGCCATTCATATATACACCTTTTTTTATATAAATTATCCTTTATAAAGAAATGTAGGTAACTAATAAAAGTGGAAGGAAAGTTATGACAAACCTAGACAGCATATTAAAAAACAGAGACATTACTTTGTCAACAAAGGTCCATCTAGTCAAGGCTATGGTTTTTTCAATGGTCATGTACGGATGTGAAAGTTGGACTGTGAAGAAAGCTGGGCGCCGAAAAATTGATGCTTTTGAACCGTGGTGTTGGAGAAGACTCTTGTGAGTCCCTTGGACTGCAAGGAGATCCAAAAGGTCCATCCTAAAGGAGATCAGTCCTGGGTGTTCATTGGAAGGACTGATGTTGAAGCTGAAACTCCAATATTTTGGCCATCTCGTGAGAAGAGTTGACTCATTGGAAAAGACCCTGATGCTGGTAGGGATTGGGGGCAGGAGGAGAAGGGGACAACAGAGGATGAGGTAGCTGGATTGCATCACTGACTCGATGAACATGAGTTTGAGCAAACTCCGGGAGTGGTGATGAACAGGGAGGCCTGGCATGCTGTGTGATTCAAGGGGTCGCAAAAAGTCGGACACGACTGAGCTACTGAACTGAACTGAATAAAAGTGATTGCCCCTGGCAAGCAGAATTCTGGGAATCAAGATGAATTAGAAACTTATATTTGAGTGCTTTACTCTTTTAATAGTGTTCTTTGTAAATCTATTAATTTCTTTTAAAATGAGACTTTAAAAGACCACATAGGTAAATGATGTCTGTTAAATTTATGGCAAAATATAGTCCCTGCAAGTTTTCCATATTATGTTTTTCCTTATTTTTCTATTTTCAGTGGTAGAGTTTTAGCATTTTTAAAAGTTTTCTGCTGCTATATGAATTCAATTAATATCTATATATTCAATTACATCTTCTTGTGAATGTTAAGTAAATATATATTATATAAAAGAGGGTTATTTTTCTGTTTTTTTATAATACACCCAAGAAATTTTTATATTCCAACTTCAGTTGTCAAAATTCTATGCCAGGTATTTGCTCTGAAGTATTATTGCTCTCTTAAAGTCCACTCAGTATATACCTGGATACTGTCCAAAGATTTGTTCATGTATCTATCCAGCAATTTGTATACTTTAAGTTTATATTATTACTTCATTAATCTAGCAATCTGGGAAGCTAATGGTGATGATGAAGCAATGAGCAGTCCTAGAATATATACTTTGCATTCCTGGTTCAGGAAGATCTGCTACAGAAGGGATAGGCTACCCACTTGGGCTTCCCTGGTGGCTCAGATGGTAAAGAAACCACCTGCAATCCAGGATACCTGTGTTTAATCGCTGGATTGGGAAAATCCCCTGGAGAAGGGAACAGCTACCCACTCCAATAAAATATAAAAGAGCTTTGCTCCCCTGGATAAGAGAAATGACAATCTGCTCCAGTATTCTTGCATGGAGAATTCCATGGACAGAGAAGTCTAGCAAATAAAGTTCAGGGGATATCAAAGAGTTGGGCACAACAACAAGAACAAAAAAGAATCAGGCATGACTGAGCAACTAACTCACAGTAACTCAGATTTTAAAACACAACAAGATATTTAAGAACAGATAAACAAATGAGTAATCTTCATTCACTCATATGTATATTTTCACAAACTATTTTTATTTAAAATGCATATCAGTATCCATTATAACTTAATATCCTTTTGAAAATATAATATTTTACATGTGAGAATATAAAATTTCAGTAGTTTTGAAAGAATCTGAAAAACACCATGAAACTCCCT